>NW_013670380.1:36263-39467 GCF_000517525.1 Limulus polyphemus
ACTACTGCTCGATTGACTCATTATCTGTCTCTATATCTCTCTTCAATATGCTATTATATCTCCGCTTTATATGCCGTGCTTATATATTAAATTAGAGGACGACTGGAAAAGACTAGAGTTGACAAGAAAAGTCGTGATCCTTCTAGAAACTCATGACGTATTACCAGCGTCACGTGACTTCCGCTGTCGTAACAATACAATATTATAATGCATCCCTTTTTTTCATTGATTTTTATTCAACATGAAATTTTCTGAAATGGTTTGGTTGCAGAGCAATAGTGTTCCTACATCACAATAAATAGAAATACAGAGCAGCGATCAGTCTAAGGTGTTTAAACAAAAAGTGTATATACACGAAATGGTTCAAAAAACGGAACTACTATGACTGGTAAAGGGAATACTTTTGACGACCTGGCGTAACTGTTAAAGTAATGTCGCTGTAGTCTCTGGGCCTAACTGCATAACTTTCGATGACGTATGTGAAAAAGCACGTGCTGATGACGAGAACATTAAAGAGAATAAATATATGGAAGCTATACTCATTAACGAAAAAACTAAAAATTAACAGAGACAGTTGATGGTACATGTAACTAAACCACAATTCATAAAACAGCACATTGTACCAATACACTTAATATTAGTAATATATGTCATATGTTTGTATAGCTACACAGTTAGTATTATTAGTACAATAATGAAACAATAATAATATTTTATACATTGTTAGACGCACCTTACAACAGACTCGAGAAATAGAACATTACAAGCAGTTTTATAATTTAACGAATATTCTAATATCAAACAATTGTGTATATTAATCCTGATGAAGCCGCAAAGGCGAAACGTTGGTTGAAATAAAAATATGTTATTTTATATATATCTGGAGTATAAAGGTAGTTTATGTTTTCAATTCTCGTAATTCAAAATATTCTGGTATCTTGTAATATTGAAATGATAATTATCTAGTTAGTGTGCTAGTTAACTTATACAAGCCCCCCAGTGGCACAGCGGTATGTCTGCGGACTTACAACGCCAGAATCCGAGTTTCGATACCCGTAGTGGGCAGAGCACAGATAGCCCATTGTGTAGCTTTGTGCTTAATTCCAACCAAACTTGTACATATAGCGAACGTATATATACACACAAACAGAAACTAAGAACGAGCATTACAAAAATAACAATCAGCATTACATCAATTGTAGCAAAGTTCGAGAATGTAAAGGTAGATGTAATAATGTAGCCTGGTTCATTCATATCCACAAATCACAGGAGAGGATTATATTGCGAATAAAGGCTTATGTTGTTTTGCTTTTTTGAAGTGTTTTAATTGACAATACTATTTATATAAAACTCCACCTGTTTGAACATCGAGTCACGATATACCTCTGAATATGCTTCGCTCTTTCAGCAGCGGGGGCGTTACAACCGTGTCAACCAAATTTGCTATTCGGATAACAGTAGCAACATTGATGGAGAGTGGTGCCAAGGGCTGTATACTTCTAGTCAACATTTATATATTAGAGATAGTTATATGTGAAACTAATGTTGCATAACATTCTATTTAGGTTGAGAACGCAAAATCTCAAATGAATCTCAGTACTTTTCACTCCCACCTCATCCCCAAAATATAACAGTATTCAGAGAATAGTTGAAAAGGATTTATATTGTTAAGTTTGTTTGTTTTTAATATAATGTTTTCGGTCGTCTCCTAGCAGTAATTTTCAACCTATGTATTTTAGCTCTTATTATACCGTTCATATATTGAAGTATTTGTATACTGTTCACTAGAAGGGCTGAAATGCCAAAGTCAGGATATAAGTTTCATTCACTAGTGACTGCCTTCCTGCAATTTGCTCCAGAAGATGAAACTGTAGTTTCAGATGTGAACGTTATGGCTTATATCTGATTTTAAATGTTAATTTTTTTTTACCTGCAATTATAATTTAAATCTATCAAATTGCGTAATCCTATTGGTGGGCGTGTTCATCTTTTGTACATTACATTTGTACTCTGTATTATCTATCTTTCATGTGCGATGCTTTTTGTTTTAAACATTGTTGATTGAAAAGTTGTTATGAAATATTATCAATAACAAGATGATGCTATTTCTATGATATATTTCCTTTAGATATTAAAATTGACATAGTTGTTGTACATATAAGTGTTACGTATTAAAATATCGAATAGTCCGAAGCCGAGTTAACTGATAATTTAGATTTAGTAGTTAAATTGTACTTTGGATTTCGTATTTAAATATATGCCGATATATTAGTCATTTTACGATATTTGCCAACAAGATTGATACACACCGTCTTCATTTTTAACACAAATATGTTTTGATATACACACAACAGTACAATTTAGAATAACAATTATTACAAATAGTTGTTACAAATAATGTTTCATAAACAAAAGTTTCACAAACTTACAAACAATATAAAGTTTTCTTTCTAGTCTGGAACTTCCTTGATATCTTATCGAGGGTTTAAGATGAGCGGTTTGATGTAAGTACGATTTGCCGGGAAGCTAGCTAGCTTTGTCTCCTTGGTCACACACGCTGTTTTCCGTTTGTTTGTAATTAAGCACAAAGTTACACAATGGGCTATCTGCGCTCTGCCCACCACGGGTATCGAAACCCGGATTCTAGCGTTGCAAGTCCGCAGACATACCGCTGTGCCACTGGGGGCTGCTGTTTTCTAACGTTGAAGTTAGATAATGTTTTCGTAAAAAATACTAATGTCCGATGAGAATCCACTGAAATTAAACGATTTATAATGTTCGAAATTTATAAATATTCCTGGTCAAGTATCTTAAGTTTTCCGATTGATAAGCGTTCTAAAAATCACAATTATAGCCTTCGGAATTTATAGTATGCTGATTATAGCGAACTAATAATAGACACACTTGGCGGTCGCGTTAGTTATATTTATAGCGTGGGAACGTTTTCTAGAAACTTCAGTCTTATCTAACAATACTGGTTAAAGCGTTTACATACACACATATATTGTTGATTCTTACTCTCGAGAAACTTCTACAACTTTGGAGAATATTTAACAGTACAAGCTATGCATGCTTTTAAATATAAACTCAATCTAAACAGCATCGATATTAAAACAAATTCGTTACAACTACCTCCTTAGAGAATTAAAAATTGGCCTTAGACTATTTTTAACCAAAATATTATATATATATATATATATATAA
>NW_013670380.1:39535-40516 GCF_000517525.1 Limulus polyphemus
ATATAGCTTCAATAATCATTACAATATAGAATACAACCAATACAAATAATCTTATGATCATAATATTTTATAGTACACGAAAGTTCATCGGGAAGAATGTTGTCAACCCTTATGACATGAATTACCTTCAAACCCTATTCTCATAATGATGAATTGCAATTTAACAGTCTTAGGTTTTGTTTTCCTTTTCTTTCTTTCTTTTTATTTTTCTGTCTTTTTCTTTCTCTCTCCCTTTCTGTCTTTTTTCTTTGTCTCTTTCTTTCTTTCTGTCTGTTCTTTTTCTTTCTTTCTTTGTCTCTTCCTTTCTCTCTCTCTCTTTTTCTTTCTTTCTGTCTTTCTTTCTCTCTGTATGGTTTTCTTTTCCTTTCTCTCTTGCTATTCTTCTTTCTCTCTGTATGGTTTTTCTTTTCCTTTCTCTCTTGCTATTCTTCTTTCTCTCCTCCTGTTTTTATTTTTCGTTCTCTGGTTAGACTTTCTGACCAACTGACAGGTATGGCAAGTTTTGCAAAATTGATAAATGTCTAGCCTAATTTTGCCCAAAACAAATATATCATAATTTTGTCACCTGTATTGTTGATCCCTAAATGATCTCCCATGGGAATTTCATGGGCAACTTTCAATATTTCAAGACGATATGCTTTGGGAAAAAGGATATGATAAACAATAACCCAGTCCTCTGGAGCTGGCACATCTGTTGGTCTTCATTTCCCCATAAGCACACCATTTTGAAAAAATTAACATTTGGAACTTTCTCCAGTTCATCCTTCGGGAGCGCATATTTAAATAGTGAAGTGATCTGCAAATATTTTTCTTGTTCAGTGATCAGTTTACTTTTAGTAAATGGAATCAGATCCTTCACGTACGAGTTGATGTAGATACGATCCGCTTAACGGGAAGCTAGCTAGCTTTGTCCTTCACTGATCACACTCCAATTTTTCCACCGGTGACGTTACGTAATGTATTCATAAAATTCTAATGTGC
>NW_013670380.1:41516-48792 GCF_000517525.1 Limulus polyphemus
GGACTATGTCTCAACAACGTTCATATTAAAATAACTACATAACAGTAAATTCGTTACAATCCTTACAGGAATGTTTCCTTTCTTAAAGTTTGATTATGAAACTATATAATAAAAACAAAAACGAAATACTTTAACATGAAACTTTATCATTGCAGAAAGGATATTATAAACAAAACATGTAGTACCATTTATTTATAAGTAATAATTATGTTTCAAGCGATACACAATTTTGAGTACGTTATATTAAAACTATTTTCAATATACATATCAGCAGGTCACATGATAAGCAAAGCCAATATAAAGTCGAAGTTGAAATACGTTTGAATTAGAACATTTCAGAATTTCAATAGTAATTACAATTTTAGAAATCGTTAATACAAATACAAATATATTACATTGAGAAAATATGTATATTCTCAAATGTAGAACTTTATATCGTTATGGCTTGAATCAAGAATATTATGGTATTACTGATATAAGTTTAATTAGTAAAATTATATTGGTAAATTCTTTTATTTAGATAGTGTTAACAAGAAATCCACAAAAATAAAAACAAGAGGAAAAGGTAAAAATGAAATAAAATGGGTTAATTTTATTGATTTCTGTACAGATGTAGATAATAAGTTTTATATTCTTGCTAAGATTCGTAGTTATTTCTACAATAATATATATATAAACTAAATATTTCAAAGATAAAAGTATTAGGAAAAACTGTAATGGCATATAATATTCAAAATAATCATGCTAAACATTTAATTTCCGAAATTATAAAATTTAGGCTTAAGGTAAATAATTTAAAAGATATAATTAAAGAATTACCATTAACAAAATAATCATATATAATATTTAATTTTAAACGTGAAATTATTAATGATTTACAAATTTCTAAAATTTCACATGATTTTGTAATACAAAATATTTTTCCTTCAATATATTAAAAACCTATTATCAGCTTTAAAGAAGAAATTCTGATAGAACTGCTTATATATAAATATAAAGACTTTCTGAATAATTTAGATGTAAATATGTGATGAACTTACCATGTGAATGCTACTTAAATTCTTTAGCAGGTTATTTTAATAAGCATATTATTACTGGAAATTTGGATTTAATTAAATACAATTCTTTAAGGAAAATCTTAGAAAAAGGTACTAAATACAGAATAGCTATAAACTGTAGAAAAGTAGACGATTATATTTTGAAACTTAATTATTCTACACATTATCCTCCAAATTGGTTTATAGAATGGAGATATTATGTTACTAATAAAAGTAAAGCAAAATCAGCTTTTATTAATTTAACTAAATACCCAATAGATTTAACTTCTTTTTTTTCAATTTAAAGCTAGAATGCGTAAATTACACTAGAAATATATGGTTGTGCTTATTGATAAAGCAACCGTAATATTGGCTTTATCTGTAAGCATTTATATGCCCAAATTATAACTAATGACATAGATATTATACAAACTTTTAAATTGCAAAATAAGTCTAAAGAAGATATTATTAACAGCTTGTAAGAAGCTATATAAAACATATAATGTTAAAACAAATCCATATTCAGAATTATATTATTTATATGCGATACCTAAATTTCACAAATCCCCTATTAAATTCCGTTTTACTTTTAGTTCAGTAATTGCGATACTGAAACAACCTGCAGTTTTATTAAGTAAATTACTGAATCAGTGGCTCGATTCCCCTCGGTGGACACAGCAGATAGCACGATGTTAAATTACAACAAAATACAAATAATAAACATGATTTCTGGATAATTAAAAATAATGAATCTGTCTTAAAAAGAAAATTTCAATAAATTACAATTAGCAGATACAATTCAAACATATGATTTTACTATGTTGTTTACATCTATACCACTAACGATTTGGTAATAATGATAAATTCGTTAATAGATGAATTTATAGTTCTACACAGTTAAATAGAAAAACTAACTTTTACTGTTAAATAATATTAAAAATATATTCAGTTTTTGCGTACGTATATAATAATTATATTTATGTTTATAAATACAATTATAAACAAGTAATAGGTATATCGATGGGTGTTAATTATTTGAGCTGTGTTGCCAATTTATATCTTCATTATTACAAAAGTAAATTCATAAATAATTTTTCAAATCCAGAATTATTTTTCGTAACATACAGATATATTGACGATTTGATTAGCATTGATTAGCCAGGGATAACTAATTACAGAGGTAATATTTATCCTACAGTTCTACAGATTGAGAACACTTCTATATCAAATACTGAAGTATATTATTTAGATTTAAGCATTAAGATATTTGATAATTATTGTAATATTAATATTTGTGGCAAAAGAAATGATTTTACAATTCAATATTTTGGATTTCCCTCTCCAAACAATAATGTACCAAGAAATGCAGCATAGAGCATTATATCCTCACAGCTTCTTAGGTATTGAAGAATGTGTAGTAACGTACAGTTCTTAACATCTAGCCCCCAAGTAGTACAGCGGTATGTCTGCGGCTTTACAACGCTATAAATCGGGCTTCGATACCCGTGGTGGGCAGAGCCCAGAGAGCCCATTGTGTAACTTTGTGTTTACTTCAAATAAACCAAAATCTTAACATCTAATATTAGTACAGAAACCGACTTTTAATGGGTTCGGGAAGAAAACTTTAATTAAATATTTTAAATTATTTTATGATAAATGTAGGAAATATTTATACCAATTTGAAAATAATTATTTGAAGAATATTATAATATGCACAATAAAAATAATTTCAAAAATAATTGAAAGTTCTTATTGGACCTTTCATCTCTTGTATAGGTATATTAATGTAGTAGTAGATGCATCACCATCCCTATATTAGACCTGTTACTGTGTGTATCTCTTTAGAACTAGTTCCTCAGTGGCACAGTGGTATATCTGCAGACTTATACTTCTAGAAACCGATTTCGATACCCGTGGTGGGCAGAGCACAGATAGCCCTTTATGTATCTTTGTGCTCATTAACAAAACAAAGCTATTTACAACCATTGAAGATACAGATAGTTGAATGGAAGGGTGAAGGATGGGAGCTATACTAATGATATTGAATGTGTAGTAATACCTTAACATTTTTATTCTCCTGAAGAAGAATAGTCAACTATTCGAAAGCGCTCGAGTTTTGGGTCTAGTTTTGAAAATATTACAACTTTTATAGATCATCCTGTGTGTTAACTACTTAACATGTCCAAACATCATATTAAGGACTGGAATGCGAACTTCAAGGATAGTTTTCCTGTCTCCCCAATTGTTGTTTTGTATTATATTATTCCTTGCGTTTTTTTATTATTCATTTTGTTCTATTATTTTGAGTAATCACCATTCCACATTTGGCTGCAAACAGCGAAAGGTGAGGGATGTTGTGTACTAGAGCACTCACATCTCCTCTTGGCTGCAAACAGCGAAAGGTGGTAAAGGTGAGGGACGTTGTGTACTAGAGTACTCACATCTTCTCTTGGCTGCAAACAGTGAAAGGTGAGGGACGTTGTGTACTAGAGCACTCACATCTCCTCTTGGCTGCAAACAGCGAAAGGTGGTAAAGGTGAGGGACGTTGTGTACTAGAGCACTCACATCTTCTCTTGGCTGCAAACAGCGAAAGGTGGTAAAGGTGAGGGACGTTGTGTACTAGAGCACTCACATCTTCTCTTGGCTGCAAACAGCGAAAGGTGGTAAAGATGAGGGACGTTGTGTACTAGAGCACTCACATCTTCTCATTTCTTTTCTTAATCATGTGAGGCCGGCGAAATTGAGGTTAAACTGGATAAACGGTGTACCCCAAACTCAACTTGGGTCTTACTTCCGCCAGTACCTTTAAATATCAGGGCACATTACATAATAACCCACATTGTGATTTGGATCCCTGTGTTGGATGTTTTTGTGGCTTCGGTGTCTTTTCAAGAATTTACATATAATTATATATATACCTACATATATATGACAGCTTTTCATAGGTAATAACTTTAATTTTTCTATCGTTATGAAATATGCTGTCTTTAATCTCAGAACATTTTCGCCATTTAAAATAAATGATGTGCTATTAGATAATGAGATCAATACATGAGGACAGTTTTAAATACGTTCCTCCAACATGCATAAAATCGAAGATTCATAGTTATTCACCGTTTTACTGAAAAATAGCCTTTTAGCACGCCGCTTCTGCAGTTTCCTTAAATTCTCTGCATAATATGTTTCAATTAAAGAGTTTTCGCTTAACATATGAAGTAATAATAGTAATGAATCCACAAGATAAGTATAAAATTACTCGCAAAATCACCGTTAGTAAATAACACTTTACATGCAAAGAAGTTTGATTAGGAACTTGTTTTATCAGGCTTAATGAACTTACAAAACATAATTAAAAACAATATCTTAATTTTCAACCAAAATAATTATGCGAAGTATGAAATGTTCACAAGTTATTACATTGAACAATATTAAAACAACAGTAAGCCTAATTGATAACGTAGTTTAGTTGCTTTATTTTTAACGCGTTTTTTTTTTTAAGTATAGGTCATATAATTGATATTTAGTTTTTAATAAGTATTTGAAAAATTCTGTTGCTAGTCATTTCAACTAAAGTGTCACTGAACTTGTAATAATCACAGTGTTCTCTGAATTTATATATACTACATCAAAGTTTCGGGTTTTGGCTTGTATTATTTTACCATCTCTATAACATGGAACTTCATACACACATTTCATTATCTATAACTTTTCTGCTTAATTACAAAAATAATTAAAATACTTTTGGAAAATATATTGGTTGTACTTGGGTGAATAATTAGATGACTTAAATGTTGAATATAATGCAATAGTAAATGAGAAAAATAGTGTTAAGAAAAGAAAAATATATATATATATAAGATGTTGAAAGGGGACATTGTAATATAATATCTGGGACATTTCTAAGGTAAACTTAAGCAATAGCGTAAGTTACGAATACATTTTAAAATTCTCTTATTGCATTTTTTGTAAGTTAACTTGGAACGTTTGACCTCATATATTCATATTTAATACAGATTTCCTTTCAGTTCATCTACCGCATGAAGGCATCATTAACTAATTTATTAATTAGTATGAGGTTGTAATGAAATCAAAATACACAACATGAAGAGCATCATGATCAAATGATATCCGAAAGAGGCAACCACTTCCATCTATAAAGAGCGTTTTATACATCCAAGGATTACTATGTGTATTTGTATGATATCACTCTACGCATGGCGAATGATATACTTATAAAAATGCGATGTGAATCACGGAATTTAAATGTATCTAAAACTTTTTATGTGGAGGATTGTGGATATTTAAACAACGTATATTGGGAGTATCTATAGGATGTGTGATCAAAGATGATTGATTAAAAATCGTTTTCATACGAGTTTAATATAGAAAATTCCTTTCCTTTCTATGTATACAGATAACACAGACCTGCGATGGTTTTATTGTCTTGAAATTTTTACATGTTCCACAGTAATTTCTGTACGCTGAATCCGAAAATGATTTCCATTTTTAATGAAATGGGTCACATTTGGTTATGCTTAAAATTTTTACAACCACTGGCTATATATTTTTTTAGACCAATCGCGACGTGGGAGTTTTATCGATCGTTCTAGAAACTACGAGAAACACACCGCTAGTATATAAACGGTTAATGGGCCGCATGACGTGTCATTTCCGTATTTATTTGTGGGTGCACTTTGACATTATTTTTTCTTTTTAATATTATTTATTCGACGCTATGGCAACAAGATGTTGTGTAAATAACATATTCTGTTATATTTGTTGTAAAATTGATCTAAGTAAGAATTTTTTTATTCTTTCCGATTTGTAAAAAAAAAAATTAATTATGTGATAGAAAAAAAATATTATTTTCAAAATCTTCGTAGCCGAATTATAGATAATCCGTTATGAAGACCATAATAACATTTAAGAAGTTCAAATTCGCTAGCCTGTGTGATTGTCTAGTAAATTAGATTTTGCTCCAAGTTTGCACATCTGATTTAACATGATTGTTTAAATGAAAGAAAAAAAAACTTCAACAACTAAGTTAAGGCATAATTATGAGAAGAAAAGAAACTTTCCAACAGAGAAAACAATTTATATGTTACTTTTTACCTTTTGCTAAACAGCTTTGAATAAATAATTGTATCTATATTATAGTTTATCAGAACAAATACAGTTGAGTTTGAAATTTAGAACAATTTTAGATCCAAAGAGCTTTATGAGTCGTAAACAACATTCTTGTATAAAACATAGTCTAAAACTTGTTAACAACATTCTTGTATAAAATGAAATTTATGTTTAAAAACATACATAGCTTATACTGTTAGATAGGTATTGCGAAATTCCCGCCTATTCTCCAAAGTTGTAGACGATTCTCGAGAGTATGAAACAACAATATATCTATATAAATAAACGCTTTAACTAGTAATGTTACATAAGACTGAACTTTCTAGAAACCCTTCCCACGGCTATAAATATAACCAACGCGAAGTGCCAGAGGGAGTTGCCTGAAGTTGGTCTAATGATGCACATAATATATACCTTAACAAAGAAGTTAAGTATATTACCAATTAAATTGTTCATTAATATGCAATGTCATCCAAACAGCTATTTTTCGTATAACTTATGTAACGAATTTATTGCTATGTATTTATTTTACTATGAACGTTGTTTAGACTAAGTTTATAATTAGAAACATACATAGTTTGTAGTGTTAGATATGTATTGCAAAACGCCCGCCTATTCTCCAAGGTTGTAGAAGGTTATCAAGAGTAAGAATCAACAATATATGTATGTACATAAACACTTTAACCAGTATTGTTAGGTAAGACTGAATTTTTTAGAAAACGTTCCCACTCCTATAAATAGAACAAACGCGATGCGTCAGAGGGAGTATATATTATTAGGTTCGCTATAATCGGTGTGCTATAAAACTTCGAAAGCTGTAACTGTGATTGTTATAATGCTTATCAATAGAACAACTTAAAATATCTGACCAAGAATATTCATAAATTTCGAACGTTACAAATCATTTAACTTCAGTGGATTTTCATCGGACATTAGTAATTTTACGAAGACATATAAATTCATCGCGAAAAACCTAGTGTGTGTGGCCAAGGGCAAAGCTAGCTAGCTTCCCAGAGAATCGTATCTACATCAACTCGTAATTAACTCGCTCATCGTGAACCCTCTCCTCGATAAGATATCAAGGAGGTTCCAGACTAGAAAGAAAACGTTA
>NW_013670380.1:49573-55370 GCF_000517525.1 Limulus polyphemus
TTAACAAGTTTTCATAGTCCAAAACTTGTTAAAAACATTCTTGTATGGACTATGTTTTATACAAGAATGTTGTTAACAAGTTTTCATAGTCCAAAACTTGTTAAAAACATTCTTGTATGGACTATGTTTTATACAAGAATGTTGTTAACAAGTTTTGGACTATGAAAACTTGTTAACAACATTCTTGTATAAATTCTTAACTTTTCTTAAGCTAAAATCATAACCAAGTGTAATGTGTGTTTTATACAAAAATCCACAATTAGAGGTGTAGAAGGCAAATTAAAAGTGGGGGCCCAAAGTTTATTGGACCGAAAGAAGCGAGGAAATGTGCGCCACAGGCCACTCATTACGGCCCTGGAAGCTCTTCGGTTTTGGATTAAATTTTATTCATTCACTGCTTATACTGAGAGCAATTTTTCTAATTCTGATGCATTGTTACTGAAATTGTAAATGTTACTGGTTCAGCAAAACTTACAGCTAACAGCTAGACGATCGTTCAATTGATATGTTAATGGAAAAGGCTTAATATGTTTGCAGGAAAAAAAAACTTATCCTGCTTTCTGCTTTGGCCTCATATAAAAATTAGGAAATTATATTTTTCTTAAACTTATTCAACATATTTCTTATAAATTGTAATTTGCTGAAATCGAAAATTATTCCAGTGTAAAAAAAAACACATTAAGCCTGAAATTTTACATATTTCTAATTACAGTATTTATTTAGCAACATCTAAAATAATGTTAGCTAATTTTTATATCTTCAATTTTTATAACACATGCCAAGATAGAAAGAAAGTCGTTCGCTTGTAGAAAATAGCCGAATATAACATTATTTGTTACATTACTATAGTGATTATCTTGTCGAACTGGAGTTCTCGAGGGTCTGGAATTATACTTATGATGATAGAAAACATGCTTTGGATTTTGATTTGTAAGCGTGTGAAAGGAGGAAATGTTCACACTAATCTGTTTAACCCCAAATCATCAAAGTTTCTGAAAATAAAAGAGCTTTAAGTGTATATAACCAAGCTTCTGTAATCGAACAAGTTTTGGACTATGTTTTTAATCCATGACTTGACAATAAAGTTTTGTATTCGTCCGATAAACAGCTTGTCCCATACATTAACTTCTATAAATGTTCCTCGTTGCCTGATGCACAACTAACTTTTTCTTTATTCATACAGCTTCTGTCTTTGGAAATATTCATTCGCCAAATAAAAAAGTTTGACCAACAGATAGTGTATATTATTTTTTAAAGTTCCTTTAAAAAAGTGAGTGAAAATATAAGTATCAGGTAAAGCTTTTTCAATATATTTGTGGAGGCATGAGGCATTTTCAACGTGCTCTGAAAAGATTGCCTAGCTGTATGAAGATTGTCGCTTGTTACAAAGGAAATAGAAAAAAAACGGTCTGATAATCTAGGTTTATAGAGAATTATTTGCTATTAATTTCTTTGATACTTCACCAATCATCGAAAACATTCGTTAAGGTAGTGCTGCCCACCATGATTTGTAAAATTACAACATTCTTTGGAATTACGCTAAATAATTTTATTTTTATATGTATAGACCCAATCGTTATTTTGTTTTTAGCTGTGAAGTGTGATTTAAATAATTTATCTGTAACTTTTATTAATAAATATTTGATAAAGCTAAGATGTTGCAAAATTGCAATTTCAACGTCATTTACGTTATATAATTATAATAAAAGTAAAATATGCATATTAAGATTTTTTTGTCATCTTAGTCAGTACATTTTCTATATATAACACAACGCTTATGTTTCTTTTCCTATTTTGTAACGTGAACGCACATGTAGGCAGAATGTTTATAAATGCACTTACGTACTCTTTACCAGAAATCTTCTATGTGAGCTATAAATATCTATGAAAAATGCACATCTGTATAGACAAGTTATAGAAGAAGAATGTTTTCTTAAGTTGACCCCAACTGTGTTTGAAAAGTCAAAACTTTCGTTTTATTTCAGGGCAGAACAAATAAACACAGCAGTGAACTGAATCAAACCCGACACTTGTCACTCGTATGTTCTGTTGTTACTGGAACATGAGATGCATCCCAGTGGTATCTATTTATTCCCAGTTTTAATACTTACTAGATATGGTTATGCCATCTGAGACTCTTTAAACTATCGAGTTTCTCTTAAATTCATTGGTAACTTGAAATATACATTTAATTTTGTCTGATTTATAAAACTTTAAAAAATTTCATCCTAAAAGATTAAAGATATTATTTCAAATATGCATATAAGATAATTATTTTATAGGCATTAGTGTAAACACTTAATAGGGGATTCAAATGTATGGGACTATTGCTCCAATACATATTTTCGAAATATGATAACAATTTTAAAATGGCAAACATGATTTTAAAAACAGAACTGACAGAAGTATGTTTACCTTTTAACATAGTTAAGAAACATTTAATTATATCAAAAGCAATTAACTGAAACATAAGCAGACAGGAATAATTTTTGCTAAATAAAAATAATATTCTAATAACCATAAAATCTGATGAAGGAACAAGCATTACAATATTAAATAAATCTGGTTATGTCAAAGAGCTTAAGTTTAAAGCATGCCGTACATAATTTGTCTTTTAATTTTCATGCCTTGATTCCTGCAAGTTTCAGGAATAATTGACTAGAAGCGTAATCCTTCACGGCGGTACAGCACAAACATGATTGAATTTACCAGTAAAGTGTTAAGTATATATATTGCTTTTGAAATGTCTTCCGTGTAGTCTTGTTCACACAACATAATCTCATCTACAACTAAGAATGATTTTAAAACTTCAAAATATTATTCATCATTTTGTCAGATTTTTCTACATGTATTCACATTTCAATGCGCGATAACAAAATTTACTACAGTATTTCTGAATTACACATCAATGCAACAAGCGAGTGGCTATTAAGTTAATTCCCATTATTTTAAGATTTTAAACAAATCCAATGGTGAACGTTTTTCTCCCCTATGAAAGATTATTTGCTAATCAATAAACTGTGTTCACACTTTTTTCATTCAGTCCAATCATATTATTTAATTAAAATACTAAGAGTTAATATTGCCGTTTCAAAATAATTATTATTTATACATCTGCTGGAAACTAAAGTCCATGAAGAGAGGATGATGAAGAGCTTCTACTTCTGTTCATCTGAAAACATCAACAGAAAAATTACAGGGAGACTATAAAAAGTGGGTTTTAATGTCTACCATATCAATATAGAAGAGCAGTAAGATGAAATAATGGCTAAAATTACAATAATTATATGGTATCAAAATGAAAGAGTAAAATACGAAAAAAAAACAGGACAAGAGAGAAAATTATGGGTGCTTAATCCCTTAATGTCCCACAACTGTATCAACTTTCACTGTCTACAAACAATTGTGGAAAAATGACTGCTCTCAGAAGGGAAGTAAAAAATAAATAAGAAATAAAAATTCCTACCAGTGTGGATGGGAAGATCAATGAACGTTTAAACTGATTAACCAATTTAAGGATACAGTAATAAATAATTTCATTAAAGCTTGTAAAAAACTATTCTAAATCAAACCCTAAATTACATAAATCTCTTATGAAATACAGATTTATTTCTAGCTATTAAACAAATAGAATATTTGAATTGTATTTGACATGACTAAAAATATAAGTGACAGTGATAATAAACATAATTTTTGGGTAATATATATTAATCACCATATTTTAGAATACTTACATCATTGTAGATAAGTTAAAACATTTCATTACTTTATATACTTGTTTTTTGTTTTAGAGCAAAGCCAAATAGGGCTGTCTGATGTGTCCAACCTGAGGACTCGAGCCCTGGATTTTAGGGTTGTAAGTGCATATAATTACCGCTGACCCACCAGGGGATACTTTATATACTACAACTAATTTGAAAATTTTAAGTTTAGCTATGAATTCGTTAATAGAATAGCACTGTAATCCTTCTGTATTGGTTTGTTTTGAATTTAGCTCAAAGCTACACGAGGACTATATACACTCCTTCTGCATAGCTTGAAGAAAGAAATTTTACCTCCAAATATATAAAGAATATACCAAGTTTCTGTATTTATAATAATTATATATTTTTCAAGTATTTAAACAAGTAGTAGGAGCTCCAATGGGAACTAAATATTCTCTCTGCATAAGTAGCTTATGTCTGTAGAATTTGTAACATTCTAAATATTCTCTTTGTATAGGTAACTTATGTCTGTAGAATTTGTAACATTCTAAATATTCTCTTTGTATAGGTAACTTATGTCTGTAGAATTTGTAACATTCTAAATATTCTCTTTGTATAGGTAACTTATGTCTGTAGAATTTGTAACATTCTAAATATTCTCTTTGTATAGGTAACTTATGTCTGTAGAATTTGTAACATTCTAAATATTCTCTCTGCATAGGTAACTTATGTCTGTAGAATTTGTAACATTTTTACATATAACTCCGATTCAGTCTGAACATAAACACAAACAACTAATTTTGTTTTTGATTCAAAATGAAAGAGATCCTAAATCAGCAACAAAAGTCGTAACAGTTAACATAAAACATACTCGTCACCTTATTAAGTTCACACTTTGTTGTGAAAAGATATTTAAGTAAACTGATCTGGGCATTTTTTTCTATTTTTTTTTTAGCATGACTTGCCATCTTTTGTGGTCCAAAAGTATCTTCTTCTCTATATAAATATAAAGCTCTTTAAAACCTAAGAACAGTTGCATATTTCTATGGGGTTTTAACAGTTGCACATTTCTATGGGGTTTTAACAGTTGTACATTTCTATGGAGGTTTTGAGTCCGTTTTACTTCATCATAAAGAAATATTTAACACGTATGTAGTTGATATTTCATTCGGAAATTATTATGAAATGCTTGAATTAGCCAGTTAAAAACCGATATTGTTGGATAAGCCAACTCTTTTACGTTTACTACAATATCAACTTTCAATTGTATGTTTTCTTAAGTGAATCATCAATATTTTTAGTATGTAACATATATGTTATTTCAACCTACACTTTCAGTTACTTTCTTTTTCTTTTTTCTCATAAAACTCTCTAATTGGAACAGTTTTAGTTGAATTATCGACAAGCAAATTACCTATCTTGATCTTTTATCCTCATTAATGTTTTTTTTTCCTTTTTTTGTATGCTATTCAATTTTCTCAATAATGAGACCTGAAAACTCTAGCTCTTTAAGCAAACAATCAAAAACTTAAACAACCTAAGAATAAAATTTGTTAAAAGGCTACAAAGATACTTAGAATTTGACCACACTACTTGGAATTTAAAACTGATTTGGACGTTCAAGTTAATGATCGCATGTGAAAACATATATTGAATTCTTGGTGGAGTCTCTTTATCTTGTTTAAAAAGGCTTACTAATTGAGTTTTTTTCTTCTTTTTAAGGCCTAATAGAAAAGGTTATATATAAACATACACACAAAAATCAGTTGCCTTCTTTTTTCCACCATGTAACATGCAAAAGAAAAGGAAAAAAAAGACCAGTTCCAGGAAAGCAACTTAAGACTTTACATTACACGGAGATAATATTTGTTACTTTAGTTGTCTTAAGTTTTATTTGTTTATTAGATAGCTTTTGTTGTTCAAGCTCATAATTTCCATCATCATGTTGACTAGAGACTAAATTATGGAACCATTCTTATAGAGGTTCGTCTATATATATATATATATATATATATATATATAGAAAACAAACTAAGTACGTAACCTTAATTATTGTACACCGAATAAATTAATTACTCCGTTTCCTTACTCTC
>NW_013670380.1:55437-59062 GCF_000517525.1 Limulus polyphemus
TATATATATATATATATATATATATACATGACAACAATGCCTAATATTGTCACGCAAATATATCATCCTTCATCTCAGTAATAATCCGCTTTCTGTGTGAACAAAATATGAACACTTTCAATGGCCCCTGTTAATTAGAAACCACCTGCTCAGACATACCGTGGTGACAGTGTATTTATTATCAGCTTGAGGTAGACCCTAATTACAAATATCACTAGCGTACCATATTTGAAACGTTATTAATGCCACTTTCAGTATAGCTATATTGCGCCTATATGCAATCCCTTCAGGACCTAATGAGGTTCATTATTAACTGTTTACAAGTGCTTACGCAGCACGCAATGTTTCGATATAAAGACCTGTAATGTCAAGTGAAGTCAGTTTATTCACGCAATACAGTTACATGCAAACTGTAGCTTTGGATTTGGGATTTTAATGTCTGGAATCTAGATGATAAATTAGCTAGGCATATGGTCGCTAGGGAACTTGAAAAGAACATATTCAAAGCAACACAGTTCATGAAGTTAATGTAAATTTAAATACAGAGGTATACATATACATATATATATAGGGAGAGAATTTCTTATACAAACAAATTCAATCTCATTTTAGCTTGAAATATTTGGAAACTGGGATAACATAATGATTCAAAAATCTTTATGAACTAAAAAAATAGATTTTAAAGCAATGCGTAAATATAGAGAAATATTCAAGTGAAAACATTATGTATAAACCACACATTGCTGAAACTTTTAAGAAAAGTATGGTTATAATTATACTACAGTGTAATGTAAAGCAACTGAATTATATTCATTATTTGTATAAAAGAAAACACTCAGCTAGTGAAAAAAAATATGATTTTGCTTTTCGCTTGTGTGATTTTGGCATTTTTGTGTTTTGACTATAAGCTGTATGATGTCACACAAACATATTGGTAAACACTAATATAACTAACAATGTATTTTTATTGTGCAGCAATTAGTGGGTGAAGCTAACAAAAAACTTCAAAGAGCTGCTATAATGGAATTTTTATTTTGACAACTGTCTAGTGATCATCAATATATATATATAAAAGCCAAGTATCTGTCGGTCATTCTGTTGGTTATGCTCGATTTCTCCGAATTTTGTGAGTCCAATTTCACTTCTCCTCCTATAATACTTTCTCTTTTGATTGCTCATTTCCATTTTAGTTGAATGCAATCGCTAACATAGGCTAAAATAGCTCTTAAATTTCGGCATTTTTTTGCTATATGAGATCCTGTCAAGGAGGGAGTTCCCAGAACCAGATCAGGAATGGCGTTTTGTGTGTGACACCACATCATCCACATCATAATGACGTCATGCTAGGTATGATCCGAACAGGAAGAGCGGGAAGATTCACGTGATCGAAGACACGGAAGTGCATTCACATCCTATCAACGCCTGTGGAAAAAAAAACCAAAAACAATTAGCTGAAATCTGTGTTTGGGAATTATTACGAAAAAGCATTTGTTAAAACAGACTGAAGATACCAATTATCTTTAAAGAAGAGGACGACTTTTTCTCAGAACAAGAAAAGGTGTGTATACAGTCACATGGTCGTCATATGGTGTAATCATTTATTCAAAGGCCCCAATTTGTAGCATGTGTGCTCAGTTATATGCAGGAGGAATATGTAGCATGTTCCTGGAAAGGAAAGCTTGTGTTTCCTTTATTTATTTCTTTTGTGTATTGCCAGTTTTATATGGAATTGTTTTAGTTTTTAGTGGTTTCTCGTCATTTTTGATGGGCTTTTACGGTAGTTATCTAGAAAAATCCATGGAAAGTCAACCTGCTGATAAAAAGGTCAATATATGATATGATGTATTTGAAAGTTATGGAAGTTGTTGTATCTGCTAAACAACGTATTTGTGTCAAAGATATGAATCCCATGATGAATTTCATAACTCATCAGTTTCACTTTATGAATAATGTTCATGAATAATTTCATGATATCCAGTATTTAATTAATATGATCATATATTATAGAGAAATATTAAATATACATCCGTAACTATGAATGTGTTATGACTATATCATATTATTTTACCATATAAAAAGTTTCTAAAGGAAATATCGTAAAACGTTATCATAAGGATCGAAGTTAAATTTAGGATTAAGTAAAATTATCTGTTCATCATCAACTTAATTTTTTTTTACGGATTCGATATATCTTGCACTTGTAATCGAACACATTTAAAAGTATGAAATATTTTGTTTAAGTTGTTATGATTTTCTGTTGGAGGATGCTAGACAGTCGACAGTGTCAACTATGGTACTGACACTACGCGTACTTGAAACAGCGTAGTATAGAGTTGATTAGAATGAATTTTAACATATATATAAGTAATAGCTTTTTTTCCAACTGCGACATTAACGTTATAAACACGAGGGCTAATAGTATTAAGAATGTTGTCATTTTAACAACAATTTCCCTTTTCACTCTTAATACCAAGGATTAAAGAAACGCAAGCAATTAAGCTATTTTTTCCTGGGCATTCATAATATAAATATAATTTAAGTTTCTTTAAATTAAGTACAAAGTAAGCAAGTATTTGTCGTACCTTATTTTTAGAAGGAGTAAGATTGTTTGTTTGTAATTAAGCATAAAGCTACACAATGGGCTATCTGTGCTCTGCCCACCACGGGTATCGAAACCCGAATTCTTCCGTTGTAAGTCCGCAGACATACCGCTGTGCTACTGAGATGCAAGGAGTACGAAAAATATGAGCAAGTAACGTAATTATTCATTACCGGAGTACTAAGAAAGCAAACACTGATATACCTTTCTCTACTTAAAACAAATATATATTTTACTTACTTTTTTTGTATGTAAGATTCGACAGGTTTTGAGTTATTGACCAAGAACGTATTCAGTAGCATATAACACTATGTGTGATGATTGCAGTACAGGTAGCCCATTGCACAGATTTGCGCTTAACAACAGAGAAACATACTATTAACTCTAAATTTCGAAATGCAAGTTTTATATATATACAACACTGGAAATGATTATCAAAGTGGTGAGAAAAACGGGTGTAAAAGGCAAGAATTACAAGAATGCCTCACCCTCGTGTGAAAATTAAATGCAGAGTATATTCATGTGTTTATAGCTTAGATTGTGGTTTGTTGTCGTCCAATCAATGACAATGTTCTTGCATTAGCATAAAGCCTATAAAAAGTGTAAGCAGTCATACTATTCCCAGTAGTAGTAGTGTGATCCATTCAGTGCTCACAGGACTGATATACCACCTGAAAATCGTGTAGAAGTCATAAAATTTCTGCACTGTTCTTTGCTTCAGTAATAGCTCAATGCAAACTTTGAATGGGGGGATATGTGAAATCGTCACTTTGAAAACAGAAATGATTAGGGTAGAAAACCTAAATACAGATGTAAGTATTACCTCTAGAACAGTAAGATGCACATTAGCAAGAAGTGATCTCAATAGACGTGTAGGTGCTCGTAAACCGCTACTAAGAAGAGATGACGAACTCAAAAAGTTCAAATAAACATCTTCCACAAAGAGTGGAATGAAAAAAACTGAGGAGGTGTATTCTTTACAGATGAACGAAACTTCAACCTGCTCGACAACATTCAACGAAAGTT
>NW_013670380.1:59180-73521 GCF_000517525.1 Limulus polyphemus
TGACAGCTTACAAATACAAGCACCTTATAGTTCATCATGTTATTCCTTCAATAACATGAGTCTTCAGGCAGGGATTCACTTCATACTAAAACACCAATTCCAGATGTGGGTGAAGAGACCTAGGGAAAAGTTACAGGCATGACTTGTCCTGCACAAGTTTGCAATATGAATATTCTAGAGGGCATATGGACTTATGTTAAAACTAAAAAACCAACAGATGATATAACAGCTTGGCTGAATTGTTGGAGTAAGATACCACATTTGAAACAATGTTCCACAAACTGTATAGCAAGGTCGAAATGCTCTGTGTAAATTAAAGAACTTAATACAAACTACAGGTGCACTGTAATACTTACTTATTTTCTTATATATTTTTTGAGATAGTAATTAGGGGCGCTATTTAAATCTCTATTTCTTATTGTTATTGTCAACTTTATCGTTTTTGTTTACATATTTAATTACGTACTTTCTTACAAAAGTGGACGCTGTTTCTATAGGCAGTTAGTTGCAATAGTCCTATAGGACTGCATACAAATTTCAGCCTGTCTAAACTTATGTATATAATTTTCTTTATATATTTAACTGTATTATATGTGTTTTCTAAAGGCAAATTGTGTTTCTATAAGCAGACAGTGTTACTATACTTCCATAAGATTGCATACAGATTTCAATTTGTCTCAACTTTTGTTTATAGTTTTCATTTATATATTTAACTGTATTACGTGTATTTTCCAAAGGTGAGTAGTGTTTCTATAGGTGGATGGTATTACTAACACCTTCAATGTACTGAATATAATTTTGCTTTTATATTTAATATGCATGACATAGTTTTTGGATTTTCTGATGTTTTAATGTACACTGTTTATCACTAGTTCATTTCTGTAATTAACATATTGTATAACATATATTTGTCCTGAAAAGGATGTTTATTTAGATATCTAAACAATATCCAATAATTTCCTGTTTAGCTATATAAGTTGATTTGTTTCACTAAAGTTTATTAAAAAAATCTATGTAAATAGTTATTTTTATCTATTACTATTGTAGAAAATTATATTCTTACCTTCCTCTAGATATTTTCACAAATCTTTGTCTAGAAATTGATTCTTGCAGTGTGAAACTATTTGCAATAAGCTAAAAGCTCATAACACTCTGATGACCAAAAAGGATGATATCCACATAAGTAAACAATATTCTCACTATTTTTTCTACTATACATTTGCCATCCATCAATTACTAGATACTTAACGTTCAGTGTCATTAACACACAAACAAATGGTGTGCACTCTTTCAGTTATATTATTTATTTTATTCTGACTTCTCATATCCCGAGGGCAAGTTGACAACGTATGTGCACTAAGGCTAAAACAATTAATGCTCTTGTTTCTGTAAAACTGATGGACTGAATGTTGTTGACAATTAAAAATTTTATTTCCATATCTTTCAAAACTTTACTTTATATTGACTGTAACATTTAAAGACCATAGACAATAGAGCATTTTTCGTGCTTGAATGTGTATATCATATTGCATTAAAAATAATACAATTGAAAAAAGTCACGAAACAGTCAAGCTTACGTGGCTTAAAACCATATTTGGTCACAGCTGGCTAGCTTTAAAAACTAGCGGAAGCATCACATTGCATATAGGGTGGGCAAACCTACGTCACACAAGGTAAACAAACATGGCGACTGCAGATGAAGAGGAAGATGGATATAATGTGTCAATCATACAGTATATGTTTAAACCAGAGCTTGCAGACGATAATGTGTCTAATGTTGACATGTTGGCTGAAGAGGCGAGAACTGGCGGTTTATCTGATTTTTCTCGGTATGGAATTGTTTCAAAAGTTATATGTTACAATGTCATAAAAGACTGGTTATCAGTATCTCTTGATACTGTATTCGGCGCTTGCTCTGATTTCTATGCACATAACTAAATATACATTAGGACTGGAAAAGCAAACATAGCTGGGGTCATATTTCGATAATTGATACTGCAGATCTAGCTTTTCTTATGTTGCATATTGACACCTACAATTAAATTTCATAAAAAAATATTTATAAACATGACAAAAAAAAAGACAGCCAACTGTATTTTCATGTCCTCTTTCTAGTAAACATTAGCTAAAAGTGAAATTTCATAAACATTTATTTTTGTTCTAGCAGATCTTATAGGGAATTATTGCTGACAATTCTATATTGCGCTTAAACATTAGTTAAAACTTGAGCTTACTCTGAATGCCTCTCGGTTTTGAACGACTGATTGGACACGACTATAATCGCTGTTTTTGGTCTATGAACAAGAGCGTCATGTGCGACTGACATGAGCCTGGCTGCTACTTGCCGTGCTGATAATCTCCCTCGAACAAATACACACAGTTTTTTCTTTAGCACCTTTTTTCTTTCAAATCCCATATCAAATTGTAGTTTATTTTCGAAGTCTGATTCCAAAAGTATTCACTACATACATGGCAACTTTTGGTTTATCACGAGTTCTTGATACAAACTTTGTCCAGGCAATGAGCCGTTTTCTATCTGACTGGAAACTCGAACAGAGATACCTCCTTTTCCTTGGGAATATACCCACATTCATAAACACTACAGCAAAAAACAATACTTGTTTTCATCCTGGAACGACTTAGTCACGAATAACTCTTTTCACGACGTCTATCAAATGAATTTGTCCAGAAAAAAAAAAACGAATTGTTTTAACATAAGCAAAACAACAGTTTTTCACAAACAAAATGGCGCACAGAGAGGAAGTCGACCGCGACTGGCCTTGTTTACCTTGAGTGACGTCACTCGCCTCTGACCCAATTTTTCAACCAAGCCATCACAAAGGCTAACTAACTTTGGGAGTTTACAAAGCCGGGGCGCGGGCAAATGATCGAAAAATGATTTGGAACTTAAATAAAAATAAGAATGGATTGCATTTTAAACTGTTTTTTATTTTTATTATTTCACCAAAGCATAAAGTACATAATTCACAAATGAACGTAATTTATAACTGAAAAAAGTTAGTGTATTTTACAGAATTCAATAGTAGATAAATAAATTTTCTTGATCAAGGTTGACAGTCATAATCTTAGAAGGTCCTCTAATTATAAATCATTGATTGATTGTTTGTAATTAAGCACAAAGCTACACAATGGGCTATCTGTGCTCTGCCCACCACGGGTATCGAAACCCAGATTCCAGCGTTTTAAAGAATTATAAATCAAGTGATCATTCTTTCATATTATATAAATGACATTACAGAACATACCTTGCAACAACAACAATGTAAAATCACAGACTTGACAAGTATTACACATACTGAAACGTTTATTACCAAAACTTGAAGTATTAGATACACTAATATACCATTTACGTAAACACATTAGTTTATAAAATACTGGATTAGCTTTCATCCAACTTTTCTACATTATTTCCATATTGGTATTTGTTCATTTCAGTTAGAGTCTACATTTTTTCATGTAAATTCTATAGTTCATTTGGGTAACAATATATAAAATAAAACACCGAATTTATTACTAAACGTTTTAATAGATCATACTAAAGACATACCACTACGTAAACAAATGAATTACAGATTCACATATGTGAATCGTAGTTAAACATAATTTTTTGTGAAACCACCAGTATTATTCATTCACGCTATATGTTCAATGCAAGCTAAACATGCAAGATTTCAGCATGTAGGTTCATAAAAACAAGTTTATCGACTGTTTATACATTTCAAAACAGATATATGTCGCACGTAGATTTTGAAACAATGTTAAATGTGCTGCATTATCTGTCACTTCACTTATAATTTATACAAAGATCATCAAATCTATTAAATATATAGATTGATGCTCCGTGATTTTCTTATATAAAACTCACATTTCATCATGGTCCAATATGATTTAAGCAGATATTAACACTTAATACATACGTCGGGGTGGCAAATATCCTGATATACTGTCGATTTCTGCGGAACGTTAACTGCAGCGTTTGAACATTGAAATAGGGCACTTGGTGCTAACATAGAATACCGAAAAACATTTTCAAGGTGTTTTTATTTTATTAGGCATAAATACTTGAAATTATATGATCGTTTAAAAATTGCAATTTCGGCTATATTTTCCAAAAGTGTACCCTTTTCCAGGCCGTTTTTGTCTTTACTTTCTTATTCTTTTAGTTTTTTCTTCTTTCTTTCATGAAAATAAATGCAAATAATTGACAGTTATTTTACGATTTTGTTTTTTCTTGATGAATACTTATGTTGACCTTCGAACAAGTACAGATTCCATAATAAAACCCCTCCTTGGGTTCCTCCTTCAACTGCTTGCCTTTCCTTCTTCTTTTTCTGTTTGATTTGGCTGATCTTGCTTTTTATTTTATTTTCATCAGGGAACTCTTCAATGGGGTTTGCCTTCTTTCTCATCTTATAACTTTCCAGGATCATTGCATAGCATACCTTTGGTGCATTTTTTTTCATTTGAATCAATAATATAATTGATGATATTTGAAACAACAGCGTATACGAGTTGAAAGTTAGCCATAAGTTTTTCCTTGAACAGGCTTTATTGTCCAACCTTTCTGAAGAGACTAGTAACGTTTTTCAGGTTCAAGAACAAAATTACTACCCAAATTACCATCATCAATACGTTGAATAAATTCAACAGATCCTCCAGCCAGTAGAATTTCAGGAATTTAGCTCCGTTACGTTATGAGGGAATCAATGCAAAAAAGCTTAGCCAATTATCTTTTTTTTTCGGCTTAAATAGCCCCGTGGGACTGAAAAAAATGTGTATCCTGGAGATATGCATTACATGTTAATAAATGTAAGTAAAACCCTAGAATTAACAGGTATCGCACAAACTGAAACACTCAGTAACAAAACTTTAAGAATTAAGTACATTAATAGATTATTTACGAAAACTACAAACATTTATAAAATACTGGATTGTCTCGTTTAAAAAAAGCTTTCATGCAACTTTTGTATATCATGTTCGTATTACTACTTCTTCATGTCAGCTCAGAATGTAAGATTTTATAATGTTTATAAACGAAAAAATTAGTGTACACTTCTTTATTTCACTGCACTTATTGTACTTTAAACCAAAAAAGTTTATGCTCACTATTCAGATAAATTAATCTGGGCTCGACATACAGCAAATGGCCAAAAGTTCAAACAGGTTCAGTCTACAAATATTCGGAAAATATAACTGATACCCATCTTACTTTGATAATTGATCAACAAAAAGTAACTAAATTTGTTCTGTTCAGACTAAAAATCAAATGTCAAATATCTGTGTGTCGAGCTTAGTCTTGTATGATAAATTACACCCCATGAATATTACTTTCTAACATCTATGTTATTCAGTGGCGTATCCTGGTCCGTGGCTTTCGTTTATCGCACTTATATATATACTGTTTGTACATCTAATTCAAGTCTCCTATTATATTTTCTTATATAAAACTCATGTTTCATTATAGCCTAATGCGTTTTAATAGATATCAATAATATATGTAAATAAAATCACAGATTGTAACTGTAATCTTAGAATTAGATATACTATTTACGAAATAAAAAACATCTTAGTTTATAAAATACCAACCTACAACACAATGTAATAATATCTACAGTATATATTTGTTCCAGCATTTGATTAATAAAAGACAGTAATTCACTGTAAACAAAACATAAGGAACATTCCCCAAAGTTATTTGAGCTAATGTGAGCATAGAAAGTTTCTTCGTTTAGACATTTTACAAAACATATCATGCATTTGAAATCCATAACTAATTTGACTGTCCCCTGTCAAGCTGGGAATTAGATTTTTGAACCTCACATTACCCCTACCCTACACTTAAAACTAACGTGTTCCACCACAAACTAATAGGTTGCCATAAATATATATGTCGTTGTCCAAGATTTATTAAAAATAATATGCATCCTGACTTTGAAGATTTTAAAATCATAATCTGTAAAATAACTGTGATAGTAATAAAAAAGTTGAGAAAATATTTAAATGTTGTTATCTATTACGATAAAGATGTTGTCTACAAGAAAGGATGATTGTTTCTTATATTATAAATCTATCATATACACTGTTTATTATTACAGAATATACTTTACAACCAAAATAACTTGTATGTAAGTCTGACAATGAAGAACAGATTTTGTATGTTACTGAACTTTACAGTCAGTAAAAATGAATTTATATATTCTTCTCTTTTAAATAACGATAGAGAAAGCGAAAAGTACATTTATGGCAATCTTAAGATGTGAGGCTACATTAGGAAGATACTTTCTGTTTTTGATTTAGAACTCACATATTTGTAGTTTAAAACAACTATTTTTTACATATATAAGTTACCAAGATCTATACATAGTCTAACTTCTTCAGGGTATAGTTGTTTAGACACATAAAGAAATATCAGTATCACCTTAATTTGTACAGTTACAATCAGTGTTTTGTGTTGATATATATCAGTTGAAATATATTAGTTCTTGTTTTATCTTTATATATTGCATGACAATAGAAAAGGTTGATTCTCAAGTTGACGTCATTGACTAATGAACAAAGTGCAGTAGAAGTGTCTAACTGAGTAGAAAGTATACAAGAACTGTACGCTAACTGAAATATACTAGACTTGTATGAAAGTAAATTTAATCTTAGCATCCCAGTATTTTATAATTCATAAGTGTTTCAGTTTGTGTTATTCCTAAATATCAAAGGGTTTCGAGCTGTCAGCGGAATTTGCCCCTTGGATAAATTTGAAGAACACAACCGAAATTGTAAGATCATTCTTTTCACATAGATATTAATAATTTGTAAACATTATAATATTTACGGAAATTAGATATTCACTGTAGTAACAGCAACGTTATTAATATGATGTATTGTCATTCATTTATATTTTATAAAATATCATAATCTGCGGTCGTTTCAGTGCTGATCAAGTTTTTGTCGAAGCAGAATTAACGCTATCAGGTTCTTGTACGATATAAAGAATAAAAATGTGTTAAATACTGTGATCTTACACCATTCTATCATTGGAACAATAAGTACCATACATATCATATTGGACGTTTTCAATATGATGATATATTTGAGAATTCTTTGATCTCACGGCAAAAGTTATGGCATACAAGAAAAGATATATTTATCCTTTTATATGAATTCAGTCTATAAAGAGCATTCATATAAATTCACATAAAAACCATGTCAAACATTAACTAGCGTGATTAGATTTATTTCCAGAAGCCACTGCTCAAAGGTGTATGGCCTATCTAGACCATGCTTGTTATTTTTAAGTTAGTATTATTCATATTGTATATAACATAATAATAGAGTTTTAGTTTTTGCATCCCACACATCAATGAAATTGTTATAAGACTTACGAAAATTAGTAAAATTCATTTTAGTAATAAAAATATGATAAGGCCATAACATGTTATTGCACAGTTAACTTACAGTCATAAAAACTTATGTTCATATATTAAGGAGCCAATCTTGTAGGGATGAAACAAACATTATCCACTCTCGGGGTGATTTTACAATGACTGATAAAAACGTTCTTATCACGGTAAATAGGTTCACATTGCAGAACCTCTTGCCACTGTATAGTTTAGTTTCACAGGCAAAAATAAAGCAGTACAGGTACCCATGTTTGATGACAACCATGAGGTCTCATACTGAGATCATCAGAGTATGTGGCCAAGGGTCCATGAAATGTAGACAAGCTAATGGAAAGTATGTCACCTACTACTTGATTTATGGTATACAGAGTCAAAAAAAACTTATGTTCAATCTATGCTAAATGTATGAACACGTGCCAATAAATTGATAATGTTTCTTTAAAAATCATTCTTTACTGTCCCTTTAATACAGGTTTCCAACAAGGATAAATGTAACAGTGTCTGGACTGTATACACTTTGTGATGCATGCTGTTGCTAACGAGATCGCTCGATCAATATGAGACCTCGTGGGGTTAGCTAGAAATGTAAAAAAAGGCTCAGTCAAAACAATATATCAGTCATCAACGTTACATCATTTATTAAGGTATTTAACTTTAAATGTTGCATTCCCAGCTAACCCAACAAGATATGGTATGCCACCTTTTGATCTTTTCAGATTTTACGTAATTCCATATGCCTTCTAGAATATTCACATTGGAAATTTATGTAGGCCAAGTCATAGGCCTTTCCACCCACATTTATAATTGTTATTTTGTTAGTTAATGAATCTTTGCCTGATGAGTCATGTTTCTAAAGGAATGACATGATGGACCATAACCTATTTGTATTTGTAAGCTGTCAGGGGGGTTCCATCACTTTTGTGAAGATCACCAACACTGTTGACTGAGATGTGTCCCGAACTTGTAATGATCCTCCACCATGCTTTGATTTTTGTCATTGGCTATGATATTGATTTTTTTTTTCAACTTTGAACTAATTGTCATTGAATGTTATCGAGTAAGTTGATGTTTGGTATATCTGTAAAGAATACATCTCTTCAGTGTTTCCCTTTCCACTGTTTGTGGAAGATATCTATTTGAACTTTTTGAGTTCGTCATCTCTTCTCAGAAGCATCTACACGTCCATTGAGATCACTTCTCGCTAATGTGCATCTTACTGTTCTAGAGGTAATGCTTACATCTGTATTTAGGTTTTCTATCCTAATCATTTCTGTTTTTAAAGTGACGGTTTCACATATCTCCTATTCAAAGTTTGCTTTGAGCTATTACTGAAACAAAGAACAGTGCAGAAATTTTATGACTTCTACACGATTTTCAGGTGGTATTTCAGTCCTGTGAGCACTGAATGGATCACACTACTACTACTGGGAATAGTATGACTGCTTACAATTTTTATAGGCTTTATTCTAATGCAGGAACATTGTCATTGATTGGACGACAACAAACCACAATCTACGATATAAACACATGAGTATACTCTGCATTTAATTTTCACACGAAAGTGAGGCATTCTTATAATTCTTGCCTTTTACACCCGTTTTTCTCACCACTTTCATAATCGTTTCCAGTGCTGTATATATATAAAACTTACATTTCGGAATTTAAAGTTATCAGTATGTTTCTCTGTTGTTAAGCATAAAGCTGCGCAATGGGTTCCTTGTACTGCAAGCATCACACAAAGTGTGCCCCGACTTTTAGCATTATAAGCCACTGAATATGTTCTTGGTTAATAACTCCAAAACTGTCGGACAGTTGTATAATCTTTAGATGTCGGTGTAATTTGCATGTTAAGTAATAGAGATGTAACCCTCAAGCGGCATCTTTTGATCTCCACTCACTTGGTGACCTCCCAGTGAGATGGTATCCTTTGGGCACAAGGGTACACTCCTAACTACTTGTGATAATGTTGTACAGTATTTATAAATTCACCGTGTTGTTATAATTACTTGTTATTTATGACTCCTGTATATTTATTGCTATAGTTTACACAATTGTAGTTTGACTTAAACAATCATATTAGGTATATAATATTTTCCAAGCATTTTGTATGAAAACATATTTCTGTTCTTCCAAGTTGAAAAGTAGCTTGAACTTATAACATAATGGAATGTGTAGAATGTTTTCTCAGCCATTAATGAAATGATATACTAGAGTCGAAACCAATAATATTATAGCATAACATATATTTGCATTTATTTCTTAAAGAGAATTTAAAATATCGTGTGAAATGGTGATGTCCATCGCTCTTAGAAATACAGTATTCAAGGAACATATATATTGGAATGCATATTTGTATTTCCTGTAAATGTGCAAACACAGTAAATACAAACTTTGGTGTTTAATCTACAAATTAACATATATATAAATATTAATTTGATGCAAAAACTGGACAGGCCAGTTTTCAGTCAATAACAGAATTAAACGACTTTTTTCAATCTCGTTAGATCATTTTATGCATTTCGCGGTGAATTAATAAAAAATCTGCAACGGTAAAAAGGCTGTTATTTTCACGAATACATTGGACTTAAGTACAGATAGTGTATTCATTCTTCATTCAGTCCACAAAATTAAGTATTATGATATTCCTATAACTAACATATATTCTTCACAGCTTAAAAATTCCCGTAGGTGTATTCATATTGCAAGTGCATTATTATAACTAAATGTATAATTGCAATTCAGTAACTATGTTGTATATAAGCGTTAGTTAAAAATATCGAAGAAAGATGACCTCTTCCGAAAGTTTTCATATAATAGTAAAGATTTGTTAATTTTTTTCTCTTCTTCTGGTGGGATTTGTGGACAATTACTCACTATGTAATATCGGTGTTGCTAATGTGGTCTCTATAAGCAGCTTGCTGTTCAATAATAAAACTCAAGATGATATATAATTAAGCGTAAATTAAGGTATTTGGTTTTTTATTAATAAATTAAATAGAACTTTAATTTTGGCCAAACTAACTTCATTATTTTCTATTGTGCTCTAAGTGTCAATTGATATCATTGCTTCTTTTCAAAAGACTGGTGTTTCATGATAAACCTACGTACTGTTTTTACAGAGCCTCCGATATCCCTAAAAGGAGTTCAGGGTAAAGATGTTGAGTTGCCATGTAACATCTCACCACTAACACCAGATGATGAAGTGGCTTTAGTTCTCTGGTACAGAGATGATTCTTCCACGCCATTTTACAGCCTAGATGCAAGAAGAGGTGGGTCACCAGGACATGGCAGACATTCGTCCAGTGATAGTTACGCTACTAGAACTTACTTCAGCACTGTTTCCAAGCCTGCTACTCTTCAACTGGCAACTGTGACAAAGGAAGACAAAGGAACCTATATTTGTCGCGTAGATTTCAAAAAGGCCAGAACCCGATACTCAGAAATTTCTCTATCCATAATAAGTAAGTCTATGCTTTAACTGACACTTAGTTTTAACACAACTTAGTTCAGTATGAAGGAAAAGTAGTGCATTCTATCGTAAAATAAATTGTTGGTTTAGAAAGAATCGCAGAAGGAAAGCGAATGTAGAATAAAATTAAGCAGAAACGTAACTAAGGGATTAAATCAAAACATCAGAAATCAAGTAAGATGTTTACAATTAGCCAGTTTGACTGGATTCTATTTAAAAGCTAACATAAAACGCATCAGTTAGGTGCCTTTCGTGTTCAGCAAGTATGCAACGTGTAATACCTTTTAATGTTTTCTCAGTCCATTCCATTACTTTCATAGTTGGCTGAAAAAAATAACAGGTCGCTTATTTCTAGTATTAAAATGGCACAGGTGACTTTGTCTCAATGTGTAAATATAGGATCCGAGAATTTGGAAGAAACACAAACTACGCTGTATATTTAACTATCAATGAAAAGCATCCCTCTTATGTTAAATAATGATGGATAAGTAGTTCTCACCTAACTTTAATCAGTTATTTACTAAGCTGTATGATGGCGACATTTGAACGCGTCGAGTCCAAATTAATTTTAGGGGGCGTTATCTTGTAGCTGTTTTTCTGTATATATATATAATGTAGAGACACCACGACAACGCGGATATTTGAAATTAAAAGCTGTATTGAGTTTTAAGCTAATGTTGTTTGTTTCTTTTTAATTTATAAACAGTTTCACCATTTCTATTATTTTTTTGACAACTTACTAAAACTGTGGCTGTTTTACGGCATCCTTTACCATTTTTTTGTATAAAATTAGATCTGTTCGCTTTAATCGAACCATTTAATATTTACTGAAGGTTACTTTTTAGGATTAGTTAGTGATTTTTTCGCATGTTCGGCACCATGTTTTAGATCGTTGAGGACCTGGGAGGGTCAGGTGCATTTTAGACTTCTTCCTCCCTCCTTAACTATTGATTAAAAACTGAAAATGCTACTGATGGTATTGTGCGACACAAAACACTGATTTATCTTCAGGGCCGTGTCATTGAATAGACTTCTAGTAGTATTTAGTGTAATTTTAATTCTTCTCCAAACAGTTTACACCGAGGTATTTTGCTTCATTCGGTTGTGTATGGTCACAAACAGTTCCGATATTAAATCACACTTGTTCTCAATATATATTCACCAAAGCGTATTTATACATGAATACCCTTTTTAAATACATCAGTTTTATCTAAGTCTTGGTAACAAATTTTGACATCTAATGCAGGTGGTCTTATTCTTAAAGTAGAAATTTAATGGACAGAGGCACTTAGCCCCATCAACATTGTGTATGATACAGCGATCTATTTCGGTTAACAAATCATTTTTGTATAAATTTCTATTAAAGTAGCGGAACGAGCAATCTAACAGTTTGTCTTTTAGTGGGAGTAAGTTTGTGTAATTGTATAGAACTGTTGAGTTTGTGTATTTTGGTACTCTGAAAGCTATAGTTAGTATTGAATTTTGTATGATTTGCAGTTTCTTGTTACATTTAACCATGCTGGGCATGCATATCAAATGACTGGTCTGATATATTATTTATAAGTTTTAATAATGGTTTCCGTGGGTGCTCCTGTGTTTTTGCCTGTTAATCTTTTAAGATCGTTTGCTCGTTGCCACACTTTTTTCCTTATTTCGGCTGTGTTACGTATTGAGAATTTGAAATAATCCAAAGCCGCGTTAAATAATTTAACTTTTAATAGTTGAACTGTACCCTGGATTTAGTGTTTAGAAATATGCCGATATTTTATTTAATTAACGCTATTTGCCAACAAGATTGATTCACACCGTTTTTGTTTTGACACAAATACGTTTTAATATATATATATATACAACAGTATAATTTACAATAACAACTATTATGATTAATTATTACAAACCAAGTTTCATAAACATAAATTTCACTAACTTACAAACAGCCTAAAATCGTCTTTCTAGTTCAGAGTCCCCTTGATATTAAAATGGGTTGATGTGAAGTTGATTTGTACAATTGTCCAGAAAATAGCTAGCTTTGTCAGGAAATGAATTGTTGGACCGTTAAAGTAAGATACTATTTTTATAAAAACCACTAATGTCCGACGACAAATCAGTAATATTTTTGTACAGATATTAACGTTTGATAATAATTCACTGACGTTCAAAATTTATAACTGTTCCTGGTCAAATGTTCTATATTTTCTGGTTGATAAGGGTTAGCAAAATCACAGTTTATAAGTTACACGGCTATAACAGTTTTCTAGTAGACTTGTCTCTTCTCTGTTGTTTTATGGCGCTTTGTCCTACTGTTTTTATAGGCGAGACACATTTTCTAGAAACTTCTGATAATACCGGTTATGGAAGTGGATATATTTTTGATTCTTGTGTTCACGAATATTATACAATCTTGGAGAACTGGCGGGAGTTTCGCCATATATAACTAACATGGTAAGCTAGACACGCGTTCAAATATAAACTTATTCGAAACAAACGTTGACATTAAAATAAATATATAACAAATTCGTTATACGCAACACATATTTGATACTACAAGTCACGCATATTTCTAACTACAAATTCATTCCAAACAACGTTCATATTAAAAATAAATACATATTGATCCAAGTTAATTCTGAATCACATGTTAATCCTAAAAATATTTCCTGATGAACTGGTATCAAGAAGACCTTCGTTTAGATGTAATTTGAGAGGATTTCTATGTAGTTTGTGTGATTTTGCGAATACAATTAATATTGTTTTCGGTATATTAAGTTTGATTCTATATTTGTGACTGTTTTATACTATTTGATTTACATCTGGTTGTAAATTGTTTGGTGCTATTGAGGGTGTGGCTGAGCTTTTCCAGATAGGCCACGTCATCATGAAACTGTGAATTTGAGTTACAATTAATATCATTCAACGGCATGTCACATGCAGGATGAAAAGGATAGAACTAACTACACCTCCCTGAGGAACACCTGCCTCTGGAGTAAAATACTCCAAGGAGATGTCCTTAACATTTTCTGTCAAGAAAGTTGGATAACCAGCGAATAACTCCTGTTGGTAATTCAATTTCTTTTAATTTGAATGTTAATACGTTATGCCATACAGTGTCGAATGTCTTCAGTGCATTTGTTTTGGTTAAAGCTATCTATTACGGTTTCAGTTGGATTATCTAAATAATCAGTTGTTTCACGAAATTTTCTGAAACCATTTTGAACTTCAGGTAACTTTGATGTTATCTCCAGAAAGTTTAAGATCCTATTCCTAATTATTCGCTCTAGAATTTTGTCTAAACAACTAGTTAAACTGATCGGTCTTTAATTTTTCGGCTTATTATATCACTAATGTGATATACTTTACTGGTATGGGTAGGAGTGATGTCATTTAGCAACACATAATCGGTATTATTTATAGTCTAATAGTTTAATTCCGTATTGACTTTTTTACTGCAACCAAAATT
>NW_013670380.1:74295-77273 GCF_000517525.1 Limulus polyphemus
AAGTTTACTTGTATGGTTATATTTCTGTTTGTATTTTTAAACTCTATCTGAGTAATAGATATAATAGATTTATATAATAATGCAATAACCCTATTGGGATCATTTTTGCTTAGTCTATCTACTTTTAAGGTAATATAACCGGAAAATTTAAGTGGATCATTTTTATGAAACTTTATTTCTGTAATAACAACAATTTCTGGGTTTGCTTGTATTATTAAGTCTTAGATCTCGTGCCTCTTGGAAGCAAGATCATCTTGGATGTTAATGTGTTGGATTGTGGATGTTTATGTTAGGAATGCACCCATGAATTTTTGTACTATGTATGATATTATTGGTGTTATGTTAATTTTGCTATGTATATAATTAGTGTGATGCAGTCTTGTTTGTTTTCTGGATTTTGGTACTGTGCGATGAAATTTTTACAAATATTTTAAATAGCCTCTACTATCGGGATATTTTCTGATGTGTTGTTGTTGGTATTTTGAGTTTCGTTTACTATTATTTGTTATTGTTATTCTATTTGTTGTGTATTAAATTTAATTGTTTTAGTTTGTTCTGTATTGTTTGTGGATTTGGTCTGTTGCGTTTGTTGTTTAATTACATTTGCATATGTTGTTGTGTTTGTTTTTTGCATAACTGGTGTGGGAAATAGTGTTTTTCTAATTTGTTGTTGTGGCTGTGTTCTTTGTGTTCTGTAGTGTTATTGTTTACGTTGGAAATTGTGCTTTTGATGTCTTTGTATTTTTGGAAACCTTTATAGTTTGCCGTGTGTTGTTGTTGTTGCAGTAGGTGCATAAAGGTGTACCTTTTCTTTTGTGCAGTTGGTTTGGAGGTGGTTACCTCTACAACCAACGCAGCGTGGTAGACTTGCGTGCTCCAGCTACATGACCGTAGTGTTGACAATTAAAACATTGCGTGATAACCACAACTGGTGTTGTTGTTTCTTCTTCTTCAAACTTTCAGGCTCTTGATGTCATTTGTTGTGGTGTCCATGTATACTTTTATGTTTTTTGAGTTTTGCTTCCGCTCCTTTGATGGGGACTTCGCCTTTAGTTAAATATTTAATTGTTGTTATGTTCGCTTGCGTTTTGTGTTTGCACATTATGGTTAGTAATTGTGGTTCCTTATCCCTGGTATTCTGGTATCCCTTCTGTTATGATTGCGTGTTTGGGAGGTTCCCGTTTGCTTTGTTTTTATTCATCCTGTAGTTTCGCGTTTGTATCCAAGGTGGTTTCATTTATTTCATCATTCAATTTTTCTTCATGTTCTGTGTTTAATTCTTCACCATTTATTATTGTTTCGTTGGAGCTTTGGCTATCCGCAGATCGACGAGCCCTTTTTCTCTTTAGTTGCTTTACGAAGTTGAATTTTAGCATATTAAGTTAGGCTATGTAACTCAAAATTAGCAGCCATGTTTTAAAATTACTGCCATCTGCACTATACTCTCCTGTGGAGGAAGAGGCCGAAGGCTAGTTTACGTTGGAGGAAGAGGCCGAAGGCTAGTTTACGTTGGAGGAAGAGGCCGAAGGCTAGTTTAAGTTGGAGGAAGAGGCCGAAGGCTAGTTTACGTTGGAGGAAGAGGCCGAAGGCTAGTTTACGTTAGAGGAAGAGGCTGATAGCTAGTTTACGTTGGAGGAAGAAGCCGAAGGCTAGTTTACGTTGGAGGAAGAGGCCGAAGGCTAGTTTACGTTGGAGGAAGAGGCCGAAGGCTAGTTTACGTTAGAGGAAGAGGCTGATAGCTAGTTTACGTTCCTTTAAAACCCAGTGATCGTAGCCTTCTTTTTCACAGTGGAAGTCGTGGTTCGCCCGATGACAGAAGCGTTAACTCTATTGAGGCTTGTTGTTTATTTGTGTTTAACAACGAGAGACTGGTAAAAGAATGTGAATTGTTTCATACGTGATTCTTCTTTTTACTTAGTTGGTTGCCGGTCTCGGCCGGTGCTGGTTATGCTGTTGGTTACCTAACCCTATTTGTCCGTTGATATTTGACTTTAAATTAAGGTTAGGCCCGATTTAGGTTAGCGTGAAGGGAAAGATCGAATATTTGGAGAGAGCAAGCACACACGTCTTGCTTCTTCAAAGAACAGCGAAGGAATCTTCAGTTATTATTTCAGAAGTTTTTATGTTATTTGTTTGTATTTCGCGCATTGCAATACGAAAGCTATCTTCGATAGCCGCCCCTAATTTATAAATGATAGACTAGAGGGAAACCGCCACCACGTGGACTACTCTGTTCAACTAGTGAGATTTGACCGTTAATTATGTTATAATGACCTCAAAGTGTGGAGCGCGATTTTTCTTCCTTATATTTTTATGGATTCACCATACGTTATGATTACCACTGAGCCGCGTTCTGCTCAATTTGTATGCCAAGAAAATTTGATCAATGCAAGCATTTGAAACTTGAGTTTTTTAACACTAACTATCTCTTCTTTTCATATTTTATATTCTGTTATTTAGAGGTTTCATTTACATGCTCCATTCCTTTGTTGTTTGCAATTAACATATGAGACACCACTGTGAAAAATGTCAAAGGAATGTTAGTACTTATAAAAAATTACGGCCAATGTTAAATCACATATTAGTTTTGGTTGTTAAGACCTTAGTTCTAGTTTACAAGCTGATTCGAGCACATACTGCAACTATTAGTTGTAATAATGCTAGAGATGAACAACGAATTACCATACGTTTCGATATTAAGTAGAAGAAATGTCAAAGGAATGTTAGTACTTATAAAAAATTACAGCCAATGTTAAATCACACTTTAGTTTTGGTTGTTAAGACCTTAGTTCTAGTTTACAAGCTGATTCGAGCACATGCTGCAACTATTAAAATTACGGCCAATGTTAAATCACACTTTAGTTTTGGTTGTTAAAACCTTAGTTCTAGTTTACAAGCTGCAACTATTAGTTGGTAATAATGCTAGAGATTAACAACGAATTACCTATACGTTCGTATATTAAGTAGAGAAGGTCCTC
>NW_013670380.1:77294-79773 GCF_000517525.1 Limulus polyphemus
ATGGTCTTACTAATATTTAGTAGGATTCTCTGCTCGTACGTACCAACGCCTTGGCCGTACAGCAGAAGCTGCACTATAGTTGTATAATGACTGGAGATTAACAACGAATTACCATACGTTTCGATATTAAGTAGAAGAGGTCCTCTAACTAGTGATATCTAATTTGATATTTTCTCCATGTTTACCGTGGTGACACTAATTTCTACTCATTGAAGGCAACGTTAATAATAAAGTACTACAGAGGTTGAGTACTTTATTTTAAAACAATTTGGAGCTCACCATATCATTACAGTCCATGTCTATGCATCAGCTCATGCTATGTCTGACCACTGTACATCTTGACAATAACCCTGCATCATAGTTTATATCGCAACAGATTCTGTCGTAAGGCTATCATGTCCACAACACACCGTTGTTTTCTGCAGGATTTAGGATTTAGGACGGTGGTTTTTCAGTATGCTTTTCAACAGTGCGATTGCTCCGATATTCATAGGTGTTCATCTGGCAACCTGGTCATTGTGTTTCCATATGGAATAACATGACTATCCGTTTCATTCTACAGATGCTTGAGGTATGTGGCGGTTCAACAGATAAGTCATGGAAGAAACTTGTGTAGTCGTAACTTGTATTCCTTTCCAGATAGAGATCCTTCTTGTTTATGTACTGTTGCCTGGGGCACGTGGATGGCTCTTTCTACTGAACTTTGTTTTCGTGGATTCTCACCTGTTACAAAATGCCGCTCTTTGTTTACCACGTCTAGGGTACAACTTCCAGGTCCCTTCCCTACTTTGATCTATATTCATTTGTTTTCCAAAGGCATTAAGTTCAAAGGATATCCCTGTCTTGGAAACTATAAATCCCTGATCTGAACACATCTTTATGATATGATTATATGAATATTTTGTGTCGGAAAAGGATTTTACATACTCTTCTCAAAACTATAAATTTTGAGTGGGATTGCACTACTCTCAAAACGCTAAACAATATAAAAATGTAGATCTGATAGTCTTTCCAACTTGACTTTATATCTACTGTAATTGTCACGTGTCTTGCTGGATTACATGTTAACAAGAGGGAATCTTCAATAACCGCTGCACTTGAAATCCTTTTAGGCAGGCTTAGAGTACATTAATCTACGATACCTTTGTTTCCATTTTTATTAGCTATCTTTTTGTATTTTTGTGCGCCAGCAGTACCAAGCGTGGAGCGCGCGTATACCAGATTCGATATTATTACTCATCAGGATCTCTACAGGCCAACCCTCAAATTGAAAGTATTTTAGGCAGGATTAGAATAGATTAATCTATGAATCCTTGGGCGTGGTCAAATACATCAATCAAAAGGGTCTGATCACCTGCGTCGAAAACTGTAATTAGATCTCAAATAGGTCAAGAGATGACGGAGCTATGTGCTAAACGTTTGTACTTGAAAAAAAAAACTCAGAGCCGTTCTATGAGCAGTTCATCCGCAGCTAAAAATTGTTTTAATATAATATACTGAACCTCTGTATAATCATAGTGGTTTGAGAAAGTTGTTTGCGAATGAGTAAGGATGTTATTGAAACAAGTTTTTCAAGCAATATTGCATTGTATGGGATTTGTTATTTTCCAAGAAACTGAGTAACGTTTATTATAATCATTATTATTTGTGTATGCTTGTATTATAATTACAACAGTTAAATGTTTTTGTAAAATTCAGATAGAATTGATATTTTTTTGTTTATAATAAATACTGTGGTCATTTGTGTAACAATATACGAAAACACGTGTCGAATACATTATAATACTGAGTACACATCGACATATATGATTTTTGATATTGTTATTCATGTTAACATTCAATTGCTAGGCATATATCGCATTTATATACACATACTTACAAACTACTTAATCCTGAAACTCATTTTTTTCATTTGATCATTCTATGATCAAATTCTACATAAATGCTATATTACATTAACTCTAATGTAGTGCGGTTTGACTTTATGAGTTACACACACGAGATGCCCCTCCCCTCAGTGGCACAGCTGTATGTCTGCGGATTTACAACGCTAGAAGCCGGGTTTCGATACCCGTGGTGGGCAGAGCACAGATAGCTCACTGTGTAGCTTTGTGCATAACTACAAACAAACAAACTAGATGGTCTTACAATATTTAGAGGATTATTTTAATCTAAAGCATTTAAACACTATATCTGAATCACATAAACTAAACTAATGATGTACTGTAGAACAAAGTCCGATCACTTTACTATTATAGAAATTAGGCAACACTTACAACTTTAATCACTAAGATTTTCTGTAAAATATTCAGTTTAAATTATGAAATAATAAAACACTCGGCCCATTTTTTTTTTAATCCAGATCACACGATCTACGTTTAAGATTCATAAGATTTTGTTATTTTGCAGTGCAGCCTATTTGATATAAAACTATAAACGAAAGTACAACATACGTAAAACAAACTATGTATATATATAC
>NW_013670381.1:0-16358 GCF_000517525.1 Limulus polyphemus
TCAAAGTTGGCTTCGGGCATGTATTCATCAGGTGAATAAAACTGTCTGGGAGCAGAGCAAAGGAATCTCCGTAAGTTGTAAGAAGCTGGAAGTAAATATTGGTCAAAGTTGGCTTCGGGCATGTATTCATCAGGTGAATAAAACTGTCTGGGAGCAGAGCAAAGGAATCTCCGTAAGTTGTAAGAAGCTGGAAGTAAATATTGGTCAAAGTTGGCATCGGGCATGTATTCATCAGGTGAATAAAACTGTCTGGGAGCAGAGCAAAGGAATCTCCGTAAGTTGTAAGAAGCTGGAAGTAAATATTGGTCAAAGTTGGCATCGGGCATGTATTCATCAGGTGAATAAAACTCTCTGGGAGCAGAGCAAAGGAATCTCCATAAGTCAAGGCTGGGTTTACCTAGTCTTCTTGGAGACACAGGTCTGGATTTCTGGGTTATATGTTTTTTTTTTTGTACCGCAGTCTGGATCTCCCTGCTTGTGATAGTTGATCACTTATTATAGTGGGCTAGGCGAGAAGCTTCAGCAACAATTCTTCCTTCATAAAACTGTTGATGATGGACACAGCTGGAGATTCCAGTATCTGGTTGGATCTGCTTGAGAACCTTGTAAATGTAAATATGTCATAGCCAAGGTCAACATGTCAGATGCTTTTTGTACATTCTGATTGCCTCGTCCTCCAGACACGTTCTTCATTTTGTCCAATGGAATTGAATCTTCCAATTCAATACTTTTCCCTTTTCCATTGAGTCTACTCTTTATGTCTTCAATTGAGTCATGGGGCAGTTGCCTGCCATAGTCCTGAATTGGGGATGAGGTTCTATTAGAGCATGTACAATTGGCTTCTCCTTGCCCATTCTTTGGGGGATTCCTTCTCTCTGGGCTGGCTAGTCAAGCATTCCAAGTCTTTTCTCATGCCTTCTCAATATTTGGTACATTTGGGCATGTTCTTCAGCTCTCATCTCAGTTAAGCTCCACCTTCACCTCCTTGACTGCAAGTAGTGGAATGTCTTGTCACCAAGATTTGTGCTTCACACTTACACCCTGTGCACAAGGTTCTTTTGCTTTTTTTGATTACTGGTTTCACCAAAGTCACTCATTATTTTAAGCTTTGAATAAGTGCATCTCCACTAGTAAATATTGTGAGACCATCCATGCAGTTATGGTGGACATCCCTTTGCTGCTAACCCCCCCCCCCCCCCCAACTGTTTTTTCCTTGGATTTGCTCTCAGTTGGGCATGCCAATCATCGATGCCTTCACTACCTCCCTCAAAACCAAACTTACACTTTTCTGATCCCCAGTTCCTCATCCTTCAGGCTTGGTGGTCAGTGCTGATTTCATCCTTTTTGTATCCCTATCCTTCTTTTTGTCTACTCTCTTATGTTCTCACCTTGATCTGGGACACTCATTTGTCAAGTTCTGTTGGTGATGCCTCTTTGGCCTGCACAACCCTGGTTTCCTCTGCTTCATCAGGTAGTATCCACACTCCCTCTTCCTTTGCTCATTCTCCCTCTCACTTGCTCCAACCTCTGTCTCATTTTCACCCAGGATTGTTGTCCCTTCATGTTTACATGTGGGATTTGTCTGGTACATTTTTCACACAGCCATGCACTCTAATTATTTTCATCTTATTCCTGTCATTCATCAACTTTGTCTTTCTTTCAATAGAGATGGTGAGTTAATCAATTTTGGTCCATCTGCTGCTCCATTCCTCCAGGCTATCCTACAATGGCCCATCTTTTGGAATGTTTTACATGTTTGTTTTTGACTATGGATTGTTGGTCCCCACCATTGGGCAGCTTTGTAAACTACATTTTGCCTTTCCTGTTACTGCCAAGTGTTTTCTTCCCTGTCCTCTTCACTTTATTCCAATACTTTCTGCTTCTCCAACCCCCTCATTTGCCTCCTATGCCTGACTGGGATCTTAACATGGATTTACATGCTTTCACATGTGCTCTGTTCCAGCCATTGGCTTCCTGATCTTCTTACCATCTTTCTCTGCAGATATACTTCCTTCTTCTTGCCTGTGGTTGCTGTTGTTTGGATATATATGCCATAGATGCTTCCCATACTCTTTCTTCGTACTTATTTACTCCTCTACCCAGTCTTAACTTTTCTGCCCAAACTTTTGGTTGCTCAGGAAGGTTTCATTATTTTTCTCCTATCTTCCTCCTTTCTGTCTCTCACCTCTGTGTTCATTCAGATCTGGATTCTCTTCTGTGTTTGGTTTGATCTGTGTGGCGTTATTTGGCAAAATCTCATTTTTGAGGTTCTTATCATTGTCTGTTTCTGCCTTGGGATCCCTCTTTGTCCAGGGACATACTGCCTCCAAACTTAATGGGATGAGTCCACCAACTACTCTGGTTGGAGTATTCTTCCCTGGATATTGATGCTTGCAGGTTTTTTCACATTTTGTCACTTCAAATTTGTCATCTGTCTCACTCTCTTGCATCTAATTTTCGCCAACCTTTGGACAAGGTCCATCAGGCTGACATGTGGACGAATACACATACATTCATCTCCTATTATGTTCCTCATCTGACTATTTTGTCTGCTATGAGATTTAAACTCCCTCCAGTTGCTATTCTTCAATTTATGTATCCTTTTTGAGAAAGGTAAGTACATTTTCATCATCCTCTTTCTTCTTATAGGACTCCACCAAGTGGCTGGTGTTGCTTCCCAGTGTATGTTTAATTCCAAAAATCAGCATCAGGTGAGAGATAACAAAGAGGGCCAAACCCATCTGCTCTAGCTCTGTAATTAGGTGTAAAAGCCCACTGTTAACATGGGGTATTCTAATGGTATTAAATCTATTCAGTTGCCTGATCCATACATTCCATGAACTATCAAGAAAAAGCCAGCACCAAGGAAGTGACTGCCCACTTCTTTGGCTCATGCTTGCCAGCTTTTCAAAAGAGGGTTTTATGTCACCCATTGCAATGTCTGTGGTAAAAGACCTTTCCAGTAGATGTCCAATGGGAATCCAAGAACTTCTCTGGGTCTTCCCAATGCAATTTCTCTCCCCTAATTCTTCAAATGGAGCATGGAAGACCTTTGCCACTTACCAGTTTTTAGTCAGTGGGGTAGTGGACCTTAGAAACATGTTTGTCAATTATGTACAGCACAATATGGTGAGAAGTAGGATACACAGCTATTGTGCCTTCTTCGTGCAACAGGATGGGTTTGTCACTCCTGTATCTGCCTATCTGGTTGAGTCGAGGTGAGACACACATGGTACAGTTTGATCAAGCACTAACCACATTATACTTCTTGGCTTGCCCACTACTTGCTTGCAGGTGCTTGGTTGGTCATGCAAAAAATTCTGCCCATCCCTGTGACACTTGGAGTTCTTCTGCCTTTCCCTCTGTTTCTCTCTGGTTGAGACAAGAAGTGGTCTTCCACAGGTGTACCTATGGAACCCCAGCCATCACATGTCACACTCAGTGAGCTTTGCATTTGGGAGATTATCTAGATTTAATGTTGGCATTGGTCCTTCCACCATTCCAATGTGGGATTCTAGCTATTCTGTGTGAGGAAGGTGGGGTATCATTTCAAAATTTAATGTTTTCCTTACCTGAAAGTGTATTTCCAATAGATAATCACCTCTTCACACCTTCCCACCCATCCTCCCCACTTACGGTGCACTTTCTTCTTGCCTTGTCTGAGAATGGAGTTTTTTCAAGTACAAGTGTTTAAGGAGAATTGCTGTTCAAGGAATTTGTGTCATCCTCCTATTGGTGGAGGTTTATTGTCACATGATGATATCATACACTAGCACAGTTCATGTTTAACACATGATTTTTACGTGGGAGTTAGTTCATGGCTAGTGACATGCAAGTCTCATAGGCAGATGCACAAAATATCAAACAATTCTGTGTGTGAGGATGAGATTTTATCAGGAATACATTTTCAGATAAGGAAAGTACTAACTTCTACATGAAAACTAGTGATCAGTACATCATGATCAAAATTTAACTCTTTGATATTATTAACAAATACAAAAATGTCTCTCAAGGTATATTCATTACATATAAATTTCTTTATACCATTGTTCAAACATGTAGCTAGTTTATATTTATAGCATTCAATATTTGACATAAATCTTAGTGGACAGTTTATGTATTTTTGATAATTCATAAGGAATATCAGCATGTGAGCAGTTGATTATTTCCTTGTGTAATTGCTCATTTATAACATTTTCGTTTGTTAACTTCAACAAATATCTACATAGCTTTGTTTCTTTAGCTTTATATCTTTTTTTAGAATGAAAAAATTTAGTGAAAAAAAAATGTGGGTAACTACTAGTTTTTAGTTCCAAAAACATTTGTGACAAGTGTGTAAGGGATGGAGAAATGAATTTACTACGTAGTAGGATTATGATTTTGCTTTGTTTTTGAGTTGCTTATTGTTTTTTTGTTTCAGTTAAGCTCATAATAATACTGCTTTCTATATTTGTTTAGCACCTAACAGTTGGCTAGTTTGTTTGATGATTTAGTTTTTGTTAAAAGAAAACTAATAAGTCATTTTTATGTATAGGTAGTTGAATAAATTATTTTATAACATTTACTTCCTTATAATAATTTACAAATGCAAACATTTGTAAGAATTTCAAATGACAAAATTTAATTGCTTATACAAAAAATCAGGGTTCTCATTAGGGTCCCAAACTCTCAACCTTTTCTTTTTTGAGAGTCCCAGTGAGATTTTCATGGGTTCCATAGGTAGAATTTAATAAACTAAAAAAATAAGGGAAAAAATACTTCAATCTCAGTGAAAAACTTTATTTACAATTTACACTACATGTTTACTTTCTGCAAATGGAAAAGGACATGTTAATGTTCAATGAAAAACTGTACAATTTACACTACATGTTGTTTCCTTTTATGAGTGCAAAATAATTTTCATGATATGATTAACAATACTTTTCTTCATCTCAAAATTTTCAAGTATCATTTACATAAACCCTAAAACCTTCTAAATAAATATCAGATGTTTCTTACTTTATCTGTTATTTTCTTTACCCTAACTCTATACGAGGTCAGATGATTTGACCAACTTTGTAACCACCGTAAAAAATTAGGAAATAATTCAAAATTTCCCCTATTTTATTTCTGGAATGACTAAAAATTCTAACAACTGTTTATCCTAAGTAGCTTAAAGCCTGTAACAGTATATATCTATTCATACAGAAATTTTATTACTTTATTGCACTTTGAACCGTGTCTAACTACTATTCACGACATTATAAGATGTAAATCGTGTGGCAAATGTGCTCACATCACAGTATCAAATTATATAATGCATGGACTACTTGGGAGTATACCTCATAAAAATTATTATTATTATTTAGTTTCTCTAACCTAAAAAAAATTCAATTTATTTATTTTAGTTACTTTTATAGTAATAAATAAAGAATACAAATGAAAAACAAAAAAGAAAATTACTTACCTGTATTTTTTTTTTTTTTTTTTTTTTACTTTTGACTGTCAATGAAACTTAATCCTACTTTTTTATACTAATGGTACTATTGGGTTAAATAATTTCTATTTAATTAAATAATACACCAAATAACACAGAAAAATAACATAAAAAAGGAAACAATGTTCCATAATTATCATAATTTTTCTGGCTTTCTAACTGTGATGAAAGCTGTTAAAAACTCTGTTAAGGTCGTCATTGTGTTTCTCCTGGGAATAAAGTTTAAATTGGAAGGAAAATAAACGATTCTCTGTATAGAAAACAATTTAATTTGATACGTTATCTGATAGAGAAAAACTGTAGCTTTCTATTGGTTATAAGTAATGTAGTCTTAAATGGCAAAGAGAGCTATTAGCAAGTTTGAAAAGAAAGGATGGGACAGGTGGGCATGGCAAGAGAGGTCTGATTTTCTCTTTTATTGCTCTGTAACTAAATGAAATTGAAGGCTATGTAAATTATACATTGCATGTGTAATGACATGTTATAGTGAGTAATTTACATAAAATGTTGTACTTCTTGGAGAGGTGGTAAAAACATTAGACAAGAGGTAAGACATAGACAACAAACATCACAGTTCTCATACTAGGGGAGATTGAGAATTATTTTAAATATTTCCTTATAAAATTATGTCTTAAATAATACTAAACTTTGATTTGTTATCTACATTCTAATTCTGAGTTTATTCATATACGTTCATAATGAAGTAGTTTAAATTTTGAATGTAACATTCGCGCTTTGACGTACCTGAGGTGACAGGGTTAGTTGTCGTACTTTCATGTGGTTTTCTTTTTATGCAGCATATTGTCATTGATGAAACTTGTTATAAGTTGATTGTATACAAACTGTGCGTACTTTGGTGTGGTTTTATTTTTGTGCAGTATATTGTCATTTATGATATCTGTTTAAAGAGAAAATCTTTGAAAGCTGAACTGTGCAGATATCATTCAAAAATGGTGCCATAACAGTATAATGTGTGATTAGATTTTAAGGCATCAGGCATCATAGATGCAATTACAGAGACAACATTTGTAATTAAAGTTAACAAGCCTTATGTAGAAGCCATTAGTATATGCATAATAGACAATAACACACACTTCATCTTCAATGTATTAACTCCAAGGCGAAACAAAAAAATGACAGCATAAATTTGTTACGTTAGGAACTTTTTAGCTTGTACCTAGACAAAGGTACAATAAGGCATGTGTCAGTGCACACTTGTTACAAGCATACATGTAATATTCTCTTTTTAATAGAAAGTGACAAAAATGACTCATCCAAAGAGCATACTTTTAGATAATGTGTAAATGAATGCTTTTACTTAGGGGCAACATGACAGCCATCAACCAACACATGTTGGCAACATGGCTGCCATCTACCAATAGTAACAAGTGAAAACACTGATTCTGATTAAACAAATTGATTAAGCTGAATAACTTTCAATTAACCAAAAATAAGAAGAAGATATAATAATGGTGCTAGTTTGATTACTTGGAGAGTTGGAATAATTGAAAACTATAATAATTGGAAACAGTTATTTCAGTTAATTGATTATTTTTGTGACATTAATTGATTTTGTTATAATTTCAAATAATCAGTTATTTTACGTGATTTATTTAACCAGTGCTCATAAATTAATGAAGTTAATTCAACAGCTCTATGTGTACATGACCTAGTGGTTAGCTTGCCAGGCTGTGTTTCTGTTTGTCTATGGTTCAAATCCAGTTAGTAGAAAAAAATATATGTGCTTTGTACTTTGGGGTAGAGAGTATGTTATAAGAGTAACAGTCTAATTTTACTTTTCAATTAAAATATCTCGAGAGTTAATCTTGACACACTATGCAAGACTTAGAAATCTTTTTTTATTTTCAGGATAGAATCACTAGAACATTTGGTTGAACAGTTTAAAAAAAAAGAAACTGAAGAAACTGTTACACTAGAAAAGATGATCCAACAAGTAGAATTAAATCTTGAAAATAGCACAGTAAGTTTTTTCTTGCTGCTTTCTCTGTAAATGTAACATTCAAAGCACACAATGGACTCGCACGAAACTAGGTATAAACATTGTTTAAAACTTTTATATGTATTTAAATAAATGTTTCGTTGGAGCTTAGATACAAAAGGTTAAGAAAGTATTTGTTAGATATACATGACTGTTTAAGTTTAACGCAAGCATTATGATATAATGCGGGTGTCATATTTAGTTGTTTTTGAAGTGATATTTTTTGGTAAGTTTATTTGTATAACTATTTAAGAATCATACTGTGCATGGTTCAATTGTTATGAATTAGTGATTGTTTACAATAGTGAGATTATTGCATCATGTTGCTAGAACTTTCTGAAGTTCTCATTTATTTAATTGAGTATTATTGCATCGGAATATATAGTATTGCATGGAATGTTCTAGACTTCTGTTAGAGTATAAATATGTGTTAAAAATCATTATTTAGTTCTATTTCTAGACTGCATGATTGTGAGTTTAGCAATAAAAAGACTATACAGTTGTGATTTTCAAAGTGAAATTATCACAGACTGTATTGTAATAACAGGGTAAAGAAGAAGAATTTGTCCTATCAGTTGCATTCTAAAGTAACTGAACCAACCCATGTGGACTTTGATGAAAAAGAGACAATTATTTAAAGATGTGGAAACAACTGTGGTAGTCAACAGTGTAACAAATATTTATATATATATATACGATTGATTTGTTTTTAATATATTATTCTTAAAACAAGTAGACTGTGTTGCTGTTTGCAGTCAAAATTGATCACCAACAAATCACAGACATCTCTGTAAAGAATCCGGGCTTACAAAACCTGACAATTTTGTTATCTTAAACATTATAAATATTTCAGAAAAGTAATGTTCTACAGTTAAGTTAATGACATAGTATTAATACTGAATAATATTTGTTTTACTCAAATATTTAAAATGTCAAAATGTCTGCATTGCATATAATCACAAAGCAGAAAAACACATAACCCAAGCACTTTCAGAAGGTAGACTTTCCTTATTTTTCCAGTGCATCCCTAAAGAATAAAGGACTATTTTCTGAATGTTTAAGTTCCTTCTGTTACTCAGCAATGTTGTGTTCGTTTTTCATTAAGAATTATGGAATCTTTGCACTTATTATTTTCAGCTTTTAATTAACATTTGAAATGTTATTTTTTTTAACTTAATATTTTTTATTTCAAAAAAAGGAAGGTCCTAATTTTTAAAATTGGTTTTAGTTAGAGCTTTCTTTTTACATTAATTTGTGTCAGTTTTATATGGGCCAGATTCTTTACAGTAGGTGTCCGTGATTTTATGGCAATAAATTTGAAAAATAAATGGACAGCACACAATATATCCAAAACAAATCAAACTATTATACAAAAAATGTGTTACATTATTGGTTATCACAATTGTATCCAGAGCTTTAAATAATTGCTTATTTTTCTTCAAAGATAACACAGTTTGATTTCTTCTCTTAATCAAATTATGAGATTTTGAACATGTGTTTCAGAGTCTGTTATTTGGTTTGTTTGACAGGAATAATCCTCATCATTATTAACCTAGAATCCTGGTTTTGGGAATTAATCCCAACTTCATCTATGGGAAAACGACCAAGGCCTAAGTAACAAATGCATACCGAATCTGCTTTTAAAATAATAATTATAGTACTAATATTACTACTTTCCATGAATTCAGTGTTGTGTACCTTATTGAATAGAGTTTCTCATATCCATATTTCTGGAACCTTCCAAGATCCAAATCCATCTGTCCTCCTAGGAGTTCTCTTATTTTTTGAAATAGCAATATGGTTACTGGAGTTACTTTGAGGGTGAGCATTTTGACCACCATTATACATTATGTTGTTGCTTTTATCCTACATTCTTCATCTCAAACCAAGGAATTGCAAACTCCTGCATCTGTAACTTTTTCTGCATTTACATTATCTTTTGGACTATTTTGATCAGTTCTTTCCACAACCAGCCTTTGCTTCTGATTCTTTTATCTCTGATGAGAATTGGGTAATGCTCTCCCTTATCTGTTCTTCTATGATAACTAACAATTTGACATTTGTTCCTTTACTCTTGCCTAATTTAAGTTTACCTCTTCAGCATCTAAGCCTATTTAGAGCTATTTGCATGTTTTCTTTATGTTGCTAATGTTATGATTTTGCTTATTACAAATTCAGATTAATTAATGACTAATTAACAGCTGTTTCAGGATGTGAAATAACTTATCACTATAAAGTTAGTGGTAATGTAAATTGTATGATTTTTCCATCTCTCCATTGAAAGTGTTCAACATTTTATTGACAAATATGTGTCAGCTAGATGATAATAGGTTATATGGGAACAAGAATACAGAATTGATGAAAAACAAGACAACTGTACTTTTGACAAATACATCATTTGTTAACCACCATGATTTCACCAGTAAAGGCATCATTAGGATCCATGGTTGTTATATAAATATTGTATTTGTGAAATTCTGTAATTATTGAGTTTCACCAAGTACAGACAGTTTCAAGTATCAATTATATGGAACAAGAATTGATTACACTAACAGTGTTGCAAAGATTTTCTTTCATTATTTATTTTGACACACTTTAAAGAGAGAGAAGTTAAAGTTCGTATATGAAACTAGCAGAAACATTGCCCTATGTGTGGCTGTTTGGTCAGGATCTTAGCAAGCTGAACAGTGTGCTTCTGTATTTTGGGTTTATTCCTGGCTTCTTCTCACTGGATCTTGCCTCATAACTTGGTCAGCAAGCCTATCTTTCTCTTGCTCTTCCTTTCTGTAACTTGCATCCTGACATTCATTTTCCTTCTCAAAGTTTCAGACTTTCTCTGTGATAAGTCATTTTTGTGTTTGGCAACTTTTCACACTGTAATTTTCAATGTTTTTGACCACTTTATACTTGTACTAAAGTAAAGAAATACTTGTGTAACTTACGAAGGTTGAGATACTATAGTATTCCTGTAAATTTGTATGAAATGAACTCCATATGAAGGACTTGCAATTCCTTCAGTCACAGAACAATTCAGTTCATGGTGTACGCTTGGATTCTCTAGCAGAAAAAATCACTTTTCTTCTGAAATATCACAATGATTTTCCACTAGGAACACTCACTTTGAAAGTCTCCATTAAACTCACTTTACCACAATATTATGTTTAATAATAATAAATGTTCAAAATGAACATACATTATTAAAAAGAAGAAGTACCATTTCTCCAATAAGGAAGTTATTTAGGAAAAAAATGTTATAAATTAAAGTCGTATAATTTTTTAATTCTAGTGAGGGTCTATTTTATAACATTTTTCATTTGGGGGCAATATAAAACTGTTATTGACTTCTATCTTAAAAAAAGTGGACACATGCAGAGATAAACTTTTTTTTATAAGAGACCCAAATGTAATGAAACTTTGTTAGGAACTTCCCCTTATGATGTTGAAAAATCGTGCGAAGTTTCATCCAAATCAGACTTAATCTGTGGGAGGAGTTTTGCGGACAAACAGGCATTAGCCTATTACATATATATAAATAAATATCATTTAATTGGTCTGAAAAAAATTAAATGGTTTGGCTTGTGTTTTATTTTTATTTTTCATGAAATACGAGTTCACAACTAATTAAATTGAGATATGTTGATATTTTTAGTTCCTTTCAATTTACATAACATCCACTGTTTAATTCAGTCACTTTTCTGATAACCTCCACTATAAAGTACATTTTACAATGAACTATATAATTGGCCCCTAAAACTGCTTGTGGGCCCTAGAAAAATGCATGTTTTATGTTTTGGGGAGCCTAGTTGGCTCCCTAAAAAAATTAAATTAAGTATGAGTCCTGTCTGAAGTTCTGAATTGCTACTATGACAACTTTGTGGGGGAAGGTCACACTAACCTGTTCTTCATGTTGCCCAATTCACTCATTTTCATTGTTTTGGGGATGTCTTATTTTCTGGAGTTGGATCACTCTTTCTTCATGCATACATTTTAGGTAGTTTTTCAATCTGTGGCTCCTTGTGGTGTTTCCCCCTCCTGAAAGGCCAGCCATTGTGGGGCACCATGATCAATTGTTGCTGCAACCACTCCTCAGGTTTGATCCTTGGGAGCCTGTAGACTTATTTCGTTGAAAACCTTGGATCATGCAGGTTTTCTTTTAGGGGCTTTCTTTGTCTTTCAGGACTCACACTATCCTATTTTTATTTGTTTCTGAATGCTTTACACAGTTAATGCACATGTGGGGTCTTCATTTACATTACTATATGGTCATTGGGCATTTCCTTGCCCTATCCTTGGAGGCATCATCTACTACAACCTCCCTTCTCCTTTGGGAATCTACTATCAGGCTTCTAATTCAGTATTGACTTCCATTTGCTATCTAATTCATTTGAGAGTCTTTATCACTTTGTTTCAAAGTTGGGCTCAACCTTTTCCTTTACGTTTCTAATATAATGGAGCTTCTAATTTTCAAGTCTTCTTACATGTGAAGTTCTTTCTTTCTTGTGTCTCTTCTTCCTCTTGATGTGCCTTCTTATGTTTTTGTTTCAATGAATGTTTTGCAGATCAGTGGAAATACCACGATCCATTGTCTTCTCTCATTAATTTTCCATTTTACCATCTTTTTACCTCTCATTCTCATGATGGCTCGTATCTTTCCACTCCACTCTGAGCATCCATCTTTTTCCATCGCACCTAGAAGTACATATGTTCATGAATGTCTTTCTAGTTGGGTGGGGTGCAGTTCTGAATACCTTCACCATTTTTAGTGTTTGGTCTTCTGTGAAGTGGTCTTTCCAGTTAAGGTCTTGAGATAAGGACATTTCATTGGGCCTGCCTCTGCCTTTTGTTACAGCTGTTTAGACATTCTATTTTGTTTTGTTTTGACAACTGTACTGTTGTTTGCTGCATTTACTAACAGGAAGGTACTCACTCTTGAGACTTCTAATTTCATGTTCTAGAGCCACACTTTTGGGCTTACAACAACGAAATCTGGTTCTTGGCCTTCATGGATTAGAGAGCTTTGAATTTAGTGGTGGATTGGTTGTCTCACTCAGAATCAATCCTTCAGACAGAGTGGTCCTTACATCTCTTGGTGTTCCTGTGGATTTATTACCATATTGAATGTCCTCTTATCAATTCATATGAGACTACCCTCTACACTTTCCACTCTGTTGGTCACCAGTTCCAGACTCCATGGCCATAGTCGTAATCCCCCTGAGTCTGGATTGGTCCATCCTCATTCTGTATGTGTATCTCCTCCTCTTCAACTTCTTTCCACAGTCTGTCTTTAATTCACAGTATCTGTCCTGGGTTCTTTTCATTGCCCCTCTTTGACCAGCTCAACTATATTTTCTGCTCATTTGCCTCTTGGAAATTCTAGGACCTCTATCTTGAGTAGCTTTGCAAGAATATCTGAAAGTAAACAAACCACCACATATGACAAATTTTATAATTTAAAGAAGCTTTTCTTTTCTTTGTTTTGCCTTGGTAATTATTAAAACAATAAGCATGTCATTTCCTTAAAAACAAAGAATGGATAAAACTTTACTACCTTGTTTGTAGTAAAAGTAAACAATCTTTCTTTAATATTATTAACAACAAAGTTAGTTGGTACAATATACTAATAGCATACTTTATAAGATTAATAAACTTCAAGGATTGTTTATTGGACACTTATATTTTCTTTAGAAACGGGCCATCACTGCAGAAGCCACAGTCACAAAATTGAAACAAGAACTTAAAACAGCTCAAGTGAGTATTGATTGGCTCATTTCTAGAATTTAACAGTAGTTGGGTCAGCTAACTCTTTCACACGTATTGAGCAACACAGGATGAATAAAGTGAACATCTTATCAAAACTCTTTGTTAACTTTCCACAATTGGTTGTCTGTGTGTAATGCATTTTTCTGTTTTTGTTAATTCCCAGACAGCTGTTTTTGTCAGTAGAGAAAGTATTAACCCTAATTACGCTTATTATGTTAGCTGGGACCTTTTATTTGCTCAGCTTTAAAAACAAAAAAAATTAACATTGTCATATTTTGTTTTCAAAGTGCAAAATACAGGTGAACAGTTGTTAAGAAGACAAAGAATTAGTCATGTGAAAATATGTTTTATTAATGTTTGTAAGTCTTTTGTAGAATTATATAAAGGACATAGTACCTTATAGTGCCCTATCTTTGTTTTAAATGTGTAAATTTCACTTAATGTTTAAAATGTAGTTGTTACCATCAAACATCTTGATGTAATTAAAACCCAGTTTGTTCTGGTAAATGACTTGCTGTTGTATTTATGAAGATTAGTTTAACACTTTTAGACCCTGATGAAGAGTCTACAGGAAGAGAATGGCATATTACAGCTTAAGCTAGCAGAAGTAAGTAATCAAGATGATGTCCACATCAGAGCTCAAGATGTGGCTGTCCAGCTTCGTTCTGCTGCAGACGGGGCAGAACGATCTTTAAAGTAAGTTGTTATTAGCTTCTCTCAGTGTGATTAGTTTCAGAGATCTCTTTATTTACCACTAGAAATATTTACAAGTCATTGGTTTGGATGGAAGATCAGTTAATTATACTGTAATATAATCTGTGCTGAAGTTTGTCGAGTTCTTACACTAGTGTTTAGTGCAGTTGATGAAACAAAACACAGAAATGCTTGATGCATATTTTATAAAGTTGAGCTGTCCTTGTTGTACGTCTTTTGTAAAACTTGCTGCACATTATGAAATCTGTTAGTTAGTGGTAAGTAATTAACATACTACATTTTTTTAACTAGAAACTGCAAGTGAAACAGGTTTTCAGAGTCTAGGTCTTTTTTTTCTTGGTAATCCAGTTGGTAGAAGTCCAACTCTTCCAATTGTAGACTGGTCTGTTTCTCACAAAATTTGATTTCAAATAGCATTTATTGTTGAAAGTTTGAAACGTGACTTTTGAAAATATTTCAAGGATACTGAATCCAAAAATTGATATTATTAGCCTATATTTTGAGTTTACATAATCTAAGTTGATATAACAAAAATCAAAAATTGCTTTTTTCTTTCCAATACTATTTTCCATGGATGTTATGAATTCTGTGAAATCCTTGTGTCACAGCTCTCCATGTGTGTCACACCTCTTCGAGGTGGTGAATGATGGTGTATTCTGTGATATTTGTGTGTCACACCTCTTCGAGGTGGTGAATGATGCTGTATTCTGTGATATCTGTGTGTCACAGCTCTCCATGGTGGTGAATGATGCTGTATTCTATGATATCTGTGTGTCACAGCTCTCCGTGGTGATGAATGATGCTGTATTCTGTGATACCTGTGTGATAAAGCACTCCATGATGGTCAATGATGCTGTATTCTATGATATCTGTGTGTCAAAGCTCTCTGTGAAGGTCAATGATGCTGTATTCTGTGATACCTGTGTGATAAAGCACTCCATGATGGTCAATGATGCTGTATTCTATGATATCTGTGTGTCAAAGCTCTCTGTGAAGGTCAATGATGCTGTATTCTGTGATATCTGTGTGTCACACCTCTACGAGGTGGTGAATGAGGCTGTATTTTGTGATATTTGTGTGTCACACCTCTTTGAGGTGGTGAATGATGGTGTATTCTGTGATATCTGTGTGTCACACCTCTTCGAGGTGGTGAATGACGCTGTATTTTGTGATATCTGTGTGTCACAGCTCTTCGAGGTGGTGAATGATGCTGTATTCTGTGATATTTGTGTCACACCTCTTCAAGGTGGTGAATGATGCTGTATTCTGTGATATCTGTGTGTCACACCTCTTCAGGGTGGTGAATGATGCTGTATTCTGTGATATCTGTGTGTCACACCTCTTCAAGGTGGTGAATGATGCTGTATTCTGTGATATCTGTGTGTCACAGCTCTCTGTGGTACTTGACAGCTCTGACCAAAAGAGGAAGATACACAGAATTGTCAGGTTTTTATATGTATGGATGGGCTGGATTCTTTACAGTAGGTGTCTATGACTTGTTGGTGATAAATTTCAACAATAAACACTTGTTTTAAAATATTAAAACATATATATATATATATATATACAGGTGTTTGTTACCCACTTAAATACCACATTTGTATCCATAGCTTTAAATAATTGTCTCTTTTTGCTAAAGTCCCCACAGGCTGGTTAAGTTACTCGAACACAATTTGACAAGACGATTTTTTCTTCTCTACTTTGTTATCAAGACACATGGTAGAGTGTCATGCAGCCAAAACAACCTGCAGGACACACTATGTGTTATTAACAGGAGTGATAGATTAGTTAATTTCCACCTTCTGTAGCTCGGACTATAGTAACCAAAACTATCACATATTTTCAGTGGATGTGCTCTACTGGACTCTTACTTCATATACCAAATTTCAAGGTAATCCATTATGAAAGACACAAGATACAGAATCTCCAATTTGTCAATAAAAAAGATGATACAAATGTGTTACTAAATAAAAATAATTAAGAAGGGGAACAATGTTTTACTGCACTAATTAAAGCTTTTAAAAGGCCTAACATTTCTATGGCAGCTAAGGTTTGCCATCATCATCAGAGTTGCCCAAATATGTTAGATCTGGGTTAATAATGCCTATAATTTTATTTGATGTGAAATGTTAATGTAAGCATGTAGCAGTATTTTGTATAAGAAGGATTACAATAACTGAGTGAAATTTGAAATACTATTAAGAAAACAAGTTACATGAAGATATACATGTAAAAGTCACAGATTAAAAATATACAAGTAATGAAATCAGATGGTTTAGTAATTCTGAAAATTAAGATTTAGAAAAAGGAAAAGTAACTGTTATATTAAAATATTGGAGGCCCTTATGACAACATAAGAATAGTGAGTTAAGGCGTTACTTTTACATTTCCTAATGTTGTATTAAAATA
>NW_013670381.1:17358-23249 GCF_000517525.1 Limulus polyphemus
AAATGTAAAAGTAACTGTTGTATTAAAATATTGGAGGCCCTTGTGACAACATAAGAATAGTGAGTTAAGGTTTAGGAAATGTAAAAGTAACTGTTCTAATAAAATATTGGAGGCCCTTATGACAACATAAGAATAGTGAGTTATGATTACATGTTTGATGGCTAAACTGAATTCTATGGAAACCAAGTAGATTTTAAGAATACAAAATTTGACAAAGGCTTATATTTTCTTAAACCTTAACAACAAGGAAGTTTTGAAAACTTTTGGTTTTGATTAGAGAGTAAAACAATACTTTTTTCCAAGATATCTTGACTAGAAGTCTACTTATTTCCGGTATTTAATACTCTCAATTATCCATGTCGCACTATTTAATTTTTTTAAAAATTAACCTCTTGTTGTTTTCGAAGTAACCCAAGTATGAGGTTCTAGAAGTACATGATTTACAAGCAGATGTGATAGTAGGAGTTGTTCAAGTGTTTTGTATCTTTACAGGTGTTTGTTAGAAGGAGTGGATAATCTACGAATGATATCATCATATGTAGCAAACATTGGAAGACTTCAAGAAGATCCTAGCTGATGTCATGAAGTAGAATTTAATTAGAAGTAATTTTCACCGTCATCATTTGTAAAATGACATATTTTACTGTTGATGATTATCAGAATAACAAATTTCTAGAATATATTTTGTATTTATAAAGTAATGTTTCCTAATTGAGTAGTTCCCCAGTGGGTCACTGGTAAATTTAAGGACTTAAAACACTAAAATTTGGGGTTCAGAGAACATATATAGCTCATTGTGTAGCTTTACACTGAAACAAACTACTTATCTACCTACTTCATTAGCAATTAGGGTCAAATCTCACCGAAAGGTGGCGTTGCTCAATATGTTTACAACACGGAAAGGTTTGTTTGCATGAAGTTAAGCACAAAGCAACACAATGGGCCATCTGTGCTCTGCCCACCATATCGAAGCCCGGATTCTAGCGTTGTAAGTCCGCAGACATACCGCTGTGCCACTGGGGGGGCCATGGAAAGGAAATAAAAAGAAATTACAAAGTACATATATTTGGGTAAATTCACAAAATTTGCATAAATATAACATCATAATTTATATAGATGCCAGTGTGTTAAGTAACAGGCACTGAGCTACATTTAATTTCATTATCAACTGGGAGAAAGTACGACCGAAGTGAGTTAAGATTCAAGAAATTTCAAGTCTGTGATTATTTAAATTTTCATGTTCATTGATTGATTAATTAGTAGTTTGCGTAAACTTGTTTATATCTGTTTCAATAATAATTATATATATGTATGTATTAGTGAATCATATTTTTGAAATGCCTAATAAAGGTAATATTTCAGTTAAAGAAGACAGATGTATATTGTACTGAACAATATATAGTTTATTGTAACTTTGTCACATATATTAAATCAGTAAGGAAAGTTTATGATGCTCCTCTTAAAAAAACAGTATTCTTTGACAGTGAGATTAGTGTTTGTTTGTTTTTTGTTGTTTTGTCTTCTTTTTTTTTTTTAATTGGTTAAATTTCGAGGCGATAAATGCCTTCGAAAACAAGTTACTATTTTAAAATGCTGTTTTCTTAATTGCTCGATAGATGGCATCGTTACATGGTAAACGTCTAAAGTAGACTCATCTAATGGCCTTCGTTCAAACAGGGTATTGGCATGCAAGTTCAAATGTAACTGCGTTATTTAACTGTTGCTAGTAATAAATTTATATTTTATCATTGCTATCACTTTTCTATTAACTTGGTTCTGGTTGTTTTTATAAAGATTTTATTTTCATTCTTTCAGAAGTATTGATTTCCTTTTTACCCTGCTGTAACCCATTTATTAAAAATAATAATTGGATGTAGCGGTTGTTTTCAAAATACATGTTAAAACAAAATGACTAATGTACCTAGAAACGTATAATAAGTGATATATTTCTGTACAAAAGCGCCTTAATTTAGGGCTCACACTCTGGGTGTCAGCTACAACTTTCAAAACTTAAATTAATTGTATATACTGATTCAAACGTTTCATCTGCTAGTTTTAAAATTATTATCTGTTTCATAATAACATGAGAGGAATAAAAATATATATAACATAAAAGTGGCAATAGCATGTCAGCCATGATATAAGAAAAACACGTAGGTTCAAGAAATCTTGATAGAAATGAATAAAAAACCCTATAACCCGAGCCGTTTCGAAAAGTGAACCTTTCTTCTTCAGGGACAAACTCGGGTTATAGGGTTTTTATTCAATAGTACGTCAGTAATAGTGTAAGGGGAACAGAAGAAAAAATATTTACGAAGAACATTAAAACTTCAACACGTACACCATCAGTACAAAGTAATAAGACCTAAATTTAATTATTTAAGTAAATTGCTATAAATACACGAGAAAGAAGTCCTCTGACTTGGTTAATAATGACGGTTAAATCCCATTAAGTGATAGAATACTCCAACAGATGGCAGTGAGTATTATTGACTAGCTGCCTTACCTGTATTCTCTCATTTCAAAATTAGTGTTTGTTTGTTATTAATCATGCACAAGGGCTATCTGTGGTCTGCCCACCACGGTTATCGAAACCCGGTTTCTAGCGTTGTAAGTCCGCAGACTTATGGGGGCGTCAAAATTAGTGAGAGCGCAGATAATCTTTGTGTTGCCTTGCGCAAATATTTGAAACAAACAAGTGCATTTTTTAAGAAAATTATTAAATATTTTACCTCTCGAATATAAAAAAGGTTATAATATTGAAAGTACTTACATTGGAATATAAATCATTAAAACTGTTTTATGATATTATGACCGATTTTTTAATTTTTTTTTTCGTTATTGAACAGAACTATATAAATTATTATTCTTTCTACGGATCTTCTACTATTGACTTATCAGTTTAAAACTGCGACTATGACAATTGATATTTAGGCTTACGCAAGTGCTTATTGCTGACTATTAAATTCATTGCGATTTGAGAAATACAGTCACCATATTATATTATAATTAATTCTGCATATGGACGTTTACTGTGTTTATTTATGATATTTTATGAGGACAGAGACCTCGAACTAGGCCTACCGTGACAACTAACTGCCATGTTTAACTTTGTGATGTCAGTAACATCACCGATGGCAAGACGTCTCCGTTTCAGTAATTAACTTTCAGTAAAAGTATTAATGTGTAGAATTCTGTTTGCTTGAAGTGCTAATAGGAATACTAGCTTTTCGTATTGCGGTGAGGATACACCGTCTATCAGTCTTAAACTCTGTCCGTCAGTCTCACATAAAGAAATTCATAAAAAATAATCAAATATGTAAAATAATGAAAATAAAGCTGCATGCTATTAGGGATAGCTGAAAATGAACTTGGTTTAATAATGTTGAACGTCCAACCGTATACATTATAATTAGTGATTGATTTAATATAAAAGTTAGTTTTACATCCAAAATGACCAATGTTTTGTACCACTGTCGAGTAGCATAAATTTCTTGTTACTATGATACGCGAAGTAATACGATATATTTGATTTACATGTAGGTTTACTAATAAACCTAAGTGTGAAGATTCTAACGTACTGTTAATGATGACGTTTTCCTTAAATCACGAAACCTTGTTGAAGTTTGGACTGAATTACAAATCTCATTACCAACGATCTGTCATTGACACAACTTTTTGTTTATTTATTACGGGCAGGTAAGGAAAACCAGATGGGGAGAGAGGCGCTTGTAACAGAAATGATATTCATTGAACTTGTACTTAAAGTGAACAAGGATTTCTGTAGGAGTTTAACTGGATTGTGCATAACATATATATTTCTGTATCCTGGTGCAACGTCTGAACGCAGATGGTTAGAATCGAATTTCTGTATTGGCCGCTAACTGTAAATTTTATAACGATATTTTAAGCTAATTTGTCATAAGCTTACTACATTTTTGTATATAGGCCAGCTACTTGTAAGCAAGACGGCAAACTGCTATAGTATTCACTAGTCTGTTAATAACGTTTTGAACAACCGTAGTTTTGAGTTATGCATAATTATGGTAATTGCGTACCACATTCAGAATAGCTTAGGTTTTATGAAATTAATGTTAATTTGCTGTTCTAAACATTTGTTTTTTAATTAAAAAAATTAAAGGAAAAATGAAAATATAATTGTTTTTTGATATTTTACAATTCTAATGATGACAGATATTTTCAAAACTATTTTTAGCTCCTCAAATAAAAAAATAATCCGTCGGTACCAAAATTATTTTTGTTCTTTCGATTTGCCCTTGTCTATAGTTACTGATGAGATGTAGAGTTTTCCGTTAAATATATGTGTACCATTTATATTTACTGACCATAAATATATGTGTACTGTTTAAATTTACTAACTATAAATATGTGTGAACGATTTAAATTTACTGACTATAAATATGTGTGTACCATTTATAATTACTGACCATAAATATATGTGTACTGTTTAAATTTACTGACCATAAATATATGTGTACTGTTTAAGTTTACTGACCATAAATATATGTGTACTGTTTAAATTTACTAACTATAAATATGTGTGTACGATTTAAATTTACTAACTATAAATATGTGTGTACCATTTATAATTACTGACCATAAATATATGTGTACTGTTTAAGTTTACTGACCATAAATATATGTGTACTGTTTAAGTTTACTGACCATAAATATATGTGTACTGTTTAAGTTTACTGACCATAAATATATGTGTACTATTTCAATTTACTGACCATAAGTATATGTGTACTATTTAAGTTTACTGACCATAAATATATGTGTTCTATTTAAATTTACTGATTATAAATATATGTGTACTATTTATATTTACTGACCTTAAATATATGTGTACTACTTCAATTTACTGACCATAAATATATCTGTACTGTTTAAATTTACTAACCATAAATATGTGTGCACCATTTATATTTACTGACTATAAATATGTGTGCACCATTTATATTTACTGACTATAAATATGTGTGTACTATTTAAATTTACTGACTATAAATATGTGTGTACTATTTAAATTTACTGATATTTACACATATATATGTGTACCCTTTAAATTTACTGACTATAAATACATGTGTACTACTTAAATAGCCTTTGAATTATTGACGTTAGGTAATATTTTTATATGTAAAAAGAGGGAACCCTCAATACCCGCGGCACTTGATATTCTCTTAGGCAGAATTAGAGTAAATTAATTTATGATACCTTTTTGTTTTCGTCTTTATATCTTTGTGCGCCAGCAATACCAAGCTGGGGCGCACTTATACCCGATTCAGTTTTATTACTCATCAGGACCTCTTCCAGTCTACCCTCAAAACGTCAATCGGAAGGATTTAACCTCTCGAGTCCAAAACTGTCATTAGATCTCAAATCGGCCAAAAGATGGCGAAGCTATGAGTTAAAAGCTTGTACCAACTCATAGCCGCGGCTAAAAATACGCTAAAGACTGTGTTAAGAAAATAACAACATATAATAGAATTTTCAATAAGTAATTCCTTTATGACTTCATTATATAAAGCTAAATTATCAGACATTGTACAGCAGTGTTTCATTAACTGTACGTATTGGTCTTCAAGGCCAAAACGTAATTTGTTTCATATAACTTTATTTTTATAGTAACTAATTTTATTTAATCTGTTTGTCAAATTTCATTTGCTTACCAACTTAATGCTTTACTTCTTTAACCTTGCCCAGGTGGTTAGGGCGCTCGACTTGTAATCTGTTACTCCAAACATGCTCGCCCTTTTCAGCCATGGGGACGTTATAATGTAACGGTCAATCCCACTATTCGTTGATAAAAGAGTTGACGGTGGGTGATGATGACTAGCTGCCTTCCCTCTAGTGTTACACTGCTA
>NW_013670381.1:23922-33281 GCF_000517525.1 Limulus polyphemus
AACCATGCTGCTAAACTTGTGTGGTGTATACAAGTCACCGTAACCATGCTGCTAAACTTGTGTGGTGTATTTAAGTCACCGTAACCATGCTGTTAGACTAGTGTGGTGTATACAAGTCACCGTAATCATGCTGCTAAACTTGTGTGGTGTATTTAAGTCACTGTAACCATGCTGCTAAACTTGTGTGGTGTATTTAAGTCACCGTAACCATGCTGCTAATCTTGTGTGGTGTATTTAAGTCACCGTAACCATGCTGTTAGACTAGTGTGGTGTATACAAGTCACCGTAATCATGCTGCTAAACTTGTGTGGTGTATTTAAGTCACTGTAACCATGTTGCTAAATATTCCAATCTGAAAGAAGGTATTACTTCAAGAAGATAAAACTATTTAACCCTATCAACATGTGGGAAAAACTGGACATCGGAACAGAGAGTGAGAACCGGGGCTTTGTTAGCTTAATAAGTGCATTTTTACTACCACTAAAAAATACTAAAACTTTAAACATTTATATTTTTATTTTAGCTAGAAAGAAGATTCAACCGGCTTTTACCACGCTCATTGAAAACGAATCGACAGTTTACTAAAAAAAAGGGACCCGAATACTTGGATAGCATGCGTAAAAAGGCCCTTGAACTGCTCTAATGTCAACGTTCTCACCTCTGATGCCAACGTTTCTTGTTTACCACCAGTACTTCTATAGAAAGAAAAGTGGGTCAGGAGGTGAATAATAACTTATAGTATTTCTCGTTTGAGCTAAACAAGGTTATTACAGCTCGAGTAGTAGAGAGATACCTGGGACCGCCTAGCTGAGGAAACGGTAAAGCCAGTGATCCGGGTGAAATAAAGTTATTATTATCCAACAGGGTAACGTCTGACAACTGATCCCGCAGGCAGTAAAATGATATCGACATTATACATGTCACACCTAGGACCTTCTGTGATCCCGGACAACGAAATCTATCAAGAAACTTGCTTTCAGTAATTATCTACTTGAATCGAAAACTTGGCGAGTAACGCGATTATTTTTCTGAAACTCTAATAATATATTAAAAATTACTTATGTTCATTTAGGAATAGTGGGAAGTCCCGAAACTGTACGTAATATACATTACATTGCGTGACGTATTAATCTTTATTTTACGTGCTTCATATATCTTATATTAATGATATATAAGAAAAGAAAATGTCCTGATTGAAGTAAATCTAAAAACGTTTTGAGAAATATAGGTTTGAACTTTAACTAGCTTATAAAACAGACATGGCGTACAACTTCGTTGTCATGGTTAATGTCCTATACGATCATATAGTTCTAATGATTAATTAATTAGTTTTTGTTCATTTAACTGTTGGTAATATGTTATTATTTGTAAAGCATTTTACGCAAGGCTTCAAAAACAACCGTCTGTTATATAATTTTTAAAGGTCTTCTTAAGATAGTAATGATTGAAAAACGTAATTTCATTTCTCATAAACCATTAATTTTGTGACCCTAATAGCATGGGTAGAAATTGGATTATTTTGATGATCTAATGGCTAAAACTAAAAAAACTTTTTGATAGTATACGACGGGTATAACTTGCATGTTATTTAAAAAAAATGGCTGGGACTCATTCGTAAAAAAACGTGATTTTTCACCTTGTTTATGGAAAGCCTAAATTAACATGAGACAGCGTCATTGAACAACTTTAAGATACAAAAGAAAAATGTTTAGTATTTAAAAATGCCATCACTGGCTGCTCTGCCGTTCAATGCTTAGTTTGCCCTTACGTTTTGTTGTGTTAACATTATGTTTGAATTATACCACGAGTTCTTAACCCAAATTCCGGAAACGGCTTTGGAAGGATCATCGGAACATTTTTTTTTAAATATGATTTTAAATATTTATCTGAACTCCAATGTTTTCACCAGATATATATATATTGGGTTAAATTCGTCACTTCCTGCCCCCCCCCCTCCAGGGACATAGCGGTTTGTCTGCGGACTTGTAACGCTAGAAACCAGGTTTCGATACCCGTGGTGGACAGAGTACAGATAGCCCTTTGTGTAGCTTTATGCTTAATAACAAACAAATCGTCACTTCCCCTAGTGGCGTTGCGGTGAACTTCAGTGCTTATGGCGCTAACATTCCAAGCTTGATTCCCTTGTCAGACACAGAGTAAATAGCTCATTGAGTAGCTTTACGCTAAATCAAGCAATTAAAATTCCGTAATGTGGGGAGACGACTATCAAATTAGACCCATAGGATGGCGGGACTAGAAAGTTTAAGAACTACTGCACATGTATCAAGTGATTGTCTGAGATCGTTTTACTGCGGCATACTTCTTTCAAGAGGCTTGTTTTTTTCATTCAGTGAGAAAGCGAATGTTATTTGTGTAGTTTTTTTTTTCAAACCTTTACTTCAATGGTAATGGTAAATTTCAGTTTAAAAGATAAAACAGTGTAATATAAGAACAAGTAAACATATCAACAATTTTATGATATCAATTAAGTATATTTATTTATTATTTTTGTGTTTGTTTGATGTTAGGCCCACAGCTACCCAGTGGGTTATCTGTTCTTTACCCACCGGGAGTATCGAAATGAGATTTTAAGCGGCGTTACATGTCATTAAATCCTAGTTATATGTGAACCACCATGCCATTAAATCCTAGTTATATGTGAATAACCATGTCATTAAATCCCAGTTATATGTGAATAACCGTGTCATTAAATCCCAGTTATATGTGAACCACCATGTCATTAAATCCCAGTTATATGTGAACCACCATGTCATTAAATCCCAGTTATATGTGAACCACCATGCCATTAAATCCTAGTTATATGTGAACCACCATGTCATTAAATCCTAGTTATATGTGAACCACCATGCCATTAAATCCCAGTTATATGTGAACCACCATGCCATTAAATCCCAGTTATATGTGAACCACCATGCCATTAAATACTAGTTGTATGTGAACCACCATGCCATTAACTCCTAGTTATATGTGAACCACCATGCCATTAAATCCCAGTTATATGTGAATAACCATGTCATTAAATCCCAGTTATATGTGAATAACCGTGTCATTAAATCCCAGTTATATGTGAACCACCATGCCATTAAATCCCAGTTATATGTGAACCACCATGCCACTAGATACTAGTTATATGTGAATCACCATGCCATTAACTCCTAGTTATATGTGAACCACCATGCGATTAAATCCTAGTTATATGTGAACCACCATGCGATTAAATCCCAGTTATATGTGAATAACCATGCCATTAAATCCCAGTTATATGTGAATAACCATGCCATTAAATCCCAGTTATATGTGAACCACCATGCCATTAAATACTAGTTGTATGTTAACCACCATGCCATTAAATACTAGTTGTATGTGAACCACCATGCCATTAACTCCTAGTTTTATGTGAACCACCTTGCCATTAACTCCTAGTTATATGTGAACCACCATGCCATTAAATCCTAGTTATTGTGAACCACCATGTCATACTTGTTCAGATGTTTATTTTACCAAAAATCTGCCCAATAGCTTATCTGCACTATGACAACGGCAGGAATTGAACTGAAATCTTAGCGTTATAAGCCTCAACCTTACCGTTGACCCACCAGATGGGGTACGTGCCTAGAAATATAGGAACTCAAGTTAATCTCAAGACAAGTAGTATACATATCTGTCCATTTAATAAATAATTTTATATTTAAGTTTTTAAAGGAGTTCCAAAAAAGTTTTTGTTTTCGTGATTTTGAATTTCGGTATACTACAGGGATCTAAAAGTGTAAATTAAAATCCCTAAGAAATGTTATTTTAACTATTTTACAATGACATAAAACCTGTTCAAAGTTTTACTTTCCTGTCAGAGTGCATTGATCAGTTTGAATATTAACTTCATTGAAATTTTGTCCGAAATTTAAAGACGATGAATAGGTTATGCAAGTTTGAGATGCCCCAAGGTGTAGGTCAGGAGGTTTATTATAGCTATAGAAATCCTGTTGAAAAACCAGATATGGAGCGTGACACAAAAAACCTTAGAACCATGTCCAAATTTCGTTATTGTTGGACCTAAGAAAATTCTCCAAAATAACAGTTCCCACTCTATGGTCTGCGGGCTCCCTCCAGGTGGCGCGAGGAAAGGTTGACTACAGAAACGAAGCGGTAGCATAGTTTAGAGATCCCATAATGGTCCGAAGAGGGGATTGAGGGGTCGAGAAATTCAGATCGTCCTTGAACAACAACAAAAAATGTCCAAGAATAAACTTAGAAAAAGTTAAAAACAACAGTTGTATTGAATTTTATTATCTGATGAAGTGAGAAGTCAGACTGATAATATTTCTGCGAAAGTTAAAATATGGAGAGAGAGTGAGTAAGGAGAAGAAAGATGGGAGATAGCGCAACGGAATTATTAGTAAAACTTCCAATAAAATCTAACGAAGTTCACGTAGATCATCAGTTAACTGTTTTTTTTAGAACATGAACCAGGTTAAAACTATATACATACACTCCTAAATAACAACATAATTCATACGTAGTGTGATTTAAACATTTTAGTAATAAAAACTTCACTAATTATTCCCAACATAGAATTAATAGTTTGTAGGTACTGTATGTGTAGACAGTATGAGAGTATATAGGTACCTTACCGTATCTTGGGATCAGTTTGTGTACACAGTATGAAAGTATATATTTACCCTACTGTACTTTGAAAATAGTGTATTTGTACACTATGAGAGTATATAGGTACCTTACCGTATCTTGGGATCAGTTTGTGTACACAGTATGAAAGTATATATTTATCCTACTGTTTATCTTGAGAACAGTTTATCTATACGGTATATAGATTCTTTACTGTACTTTGAAAATAGTGTATTTGTACACTATGAGAGTATATATGTACTTATGTCCCATGTGCTGGTCATTTGTTTTAGAGTGAAGCATCTTTGGACAATCTGCTGTATCAACCGCGGGGAATTGAACCCCGGATTTTAGCGTTGTAAGTCCGTAAACTTACTGCTGTCCCACCGGGGAACGTTGTTCCTTAGGATCAATGTATATATGTAGTGTGAGAGTATATGAATACCGTACAGTATCTTGAGAACTATTCAGAACAGATTCATGAAACTGTACACTTGTCACAATTTTTTTCCCATTTTTTACGAACGTACATTTGAAACAGGGGCTCGTGTACACTTTTAATAAATATTGAAAGATTTGGTTCTTGAAATTTCGCACAAAGCTACTGCAAGGCTGTCTGTGATAGTCATCCTTAATTTTAGAGTGATAGACTAAAGGGAAGGCAGTAAGTCAACACTACCCTCCTCCAGTTCTTTGGCTACTCTTTTTACCAACGTATATTGGGATTGACTCACATTATAACGCTCCTACGACTAAAAAGACAAGCATGTTCGGTGGCAGGTTTCAATCTCACGAACCTCAGATTGCTAGTCAAGTGCTCGAACCACCAGGCCCATCTTAAAAAAAGGCATCATTTTCTGTTAATAAATAACTTTTCCAGTACAAAACGATTTTGAATATGGAAAATTAAGGAATATGGATCAACGTAAGGTACCAGAAAGAGACCTGCAACAAGTCGTACCCCAGTTATAGTAAGAAGTGCGGCTTCTTGTAACAGGGGAGAATCCATGAACACAATGGTTAGTGATAAAAGCTGTCCACGTGTCCCAGGCAACAGGATGTAACATAATTAAAAATGTCTGTCTGGAAAAGTGACACAAGCTTTTTTTCACGACATATAAAAAAAACAGCTGTAGAAAACTGTATGAATGATACCTAGCTGGTGAAAAAATGGTAGTATGTGGTTATACTTGACGAAGTGTATGTGTATCTTGATAAACGTAAGAATTCTAATGCCCGTTACAACAGGTCAGTGTGTGAAAAAACAATTTCAAAAGAGGTACACGGCATGTTGCGAAACATTTTAGAAGAGACTCATAATTATCGTAGATCCTGCTCTAGGAACAAGTTAGGGTTCAGGAGAGTGAATGCAAAGGTCAAGATAAACTCTGTTTATTATCAGACAATTTGTGGCACACAGAAACACCAGTTTTATAACTGATATTAAAGGCCTTTATAAAATACAAGCATGAAATTCGAATTGCTTATAAAATTTTGAAAATGTGTATAGTTTTACGTGAAAATATTTAACATATGACCTGAAACCAAAAATATGTATTGTATGATTATTACGATACATTGAGAGAAGAACGGGCATAATAAATCAAGTAAGGTTGAGTTCGATAATCGTCACTGAAATAAAAATTAAGGAAAGTTTTTGACTGGCTGTGTTATATAATATAAATCGGAACAACTAAATTCTAGAACCTTAGTTTTAATAATTACAGCAATCGTTAAATTTTGAGGACGGTTATGATACTTTTAATGGCAAATGGAAAACCTGGGTCAAGGAGGACGAGTCTCATAAATATGAAAACTCATCATTGCTCTCTATGATATCAAAGCGCATGCTGAGTGAGTCTCGTGTATTTGAGTCTGGTAACTAATTAAGCTTTTTATACAGGAATTTGACACTATAGGGTGCTGCATTAATTAAAGTAAAAATAATCTGTAATTAATAGAAAATGACTTATTTCTAGTTAAGCATCAATACACTGACATAAAATGAACGTACGTTCTATTTTCAAAATTGTTACCAGTGGACAGTTACGCATTTTTACCGATATGTTTTTTGTTTTTTTTTAACTTCTGAATATAGCAATGAAGGAAATTTTTCTGGCAGGTTTCGCTCAAACGACTGTTTATGTTGGATAACTTCTTTGAAACCACCAGTGAAACCTAGAAATAGCGTACTCGCATCCTTATATAAGCTCGATAATCTCACAAACAATTTATTTTTTGACTATACATCTGACCTAATTTTCAGTTTTTATTTTAGGTACAATATTAACCTTTAACCTCGTTAGTGTACAAATACAGAACATGAGTGGCTACACTCTAAAACATTTCTGGAGCAAAGGTGCGTGGCCTCCTGTACAGCCCCAAGCACGAGACATCATGGGGAGCAAATATCTTCTTATTCGACGTTCTATCCTAGCACTTCACGCCCTCTTGACCTGCTTACAGAAACCCAGAGTCACTATTACTGATAATTTACAAACGATTTGACTAGTTATAGATGAAACCAAACTAAATTAATAGAAATATACGTTTTCCTCGATTAAAGTGCAGTTTTTAGATGAAAGTTAAATCAATGATTGTTAATAATTCATAATAAATGTATTTATTAACTGAACAAAGATATGGTGTTTTATGATATATATAAACTAGCTGGGGTATCCGTCCCCTGGATGGAAATTATGTATAACACTAGCGGGGGTACCCGTCCCCTGGATGGAAGTTATGTATAATACTAGCTGGGATACCTGTCCCCTGGATGGAAATTATGTATAACACTAGCTGAGGTACCCGTCCTCTGGATGGAAGTTATGTATAATACTAGCTGGGGTACCTGTCCCCTGGATGGAAATTATGTATAACACTAGCTGAGGTACCCGTCCCCTGGACGGAAGTTTTTAAATTCATGATTAATTAAAGGTTATCTTAGGTCATGAAATGTTGCTTCCCTTATATCTAATTGTAGAAAATGCAAAATACATTAATAAAAACTGCAAAACGTGAAACCGCAAGTATCTCCCCATGGACGCAACAAACGTTTATGCCAACTTAGGTGAAGATCCATCTACTGGGAGCGAAGTAGTGGTAAAAAATGCAAAAACGTTCATAAAAACTGAAAATTTGTATGTACCCCTACATGGACCTAATGAACCTCCATACCAATTTTGATGAAAATCTATCCAACCCTGCGTAGTAGTTACATGGACAGACAACAGACAGTACTATTATATTTGTATGGATATATAAGATTATTTCTTACAGAACATTCACCGCAAAACAAAGACAGAACTAACGATATATTTCGTAAAAACATTTGGAAATCGTTAAAATGTAAAATTTGGCTTCATCAGCAACTGTTACGTTTTTATTATTATTTGAAAGTACAAGTCCATATTAAAACCATCATAAGATTCGGTTTATTGAAGCAAGTAACTTTTACATTATGTAAAGTTGTACTATTCGTGAATATAAGGAAAAGTTATGGACGGCGAGGCTTACATTCGTCATGCAAAGTTGTTAGTGAAACTTGAAGGGGTAAAATATTCATGGATAGCACAGCTTATTCTCCAACAAGCACACGATAGCACCAGATTTTACAATAACTCGTAAAAAGTAACTGCGTTAACCAGTTCTTTACATTAATATCTGTTTATTCAGTTACCTCTCTTAGCTCTGCGTTGTGCATACTTATCTAATTATTTGTAATTGCAATACCGGTAAAGGTTTTTCAAACGATGATGTTCTGAAATTAAGAGTATATCGTTAATAATTTACATAACCTTAAGAGTGCTTGAAAAACATACGAGTTATATTTGGAACCATAAAATATGAACATGAAACCACTTCGTTAGAACATCGTGTAGCTTATGGTTTGTTCATTGATTTAATTAAACAGCGTGAACCATTATTAATATATGATTTGTTCGTGATGCGAAGAATGCTACAAATGTTTCCACTCCAAGTTATGATGACATTTGAAGCTATAGCTAATTATACAATATGATATTTACAATTTAATTGCATGTTTTAATATCTTCTAGTGAACACAGCAACAACAACGAATCTAGACGTAACTTTTTAAATCATTCGTGATTTATATGAAATGATTTATGTACCCCTTGTTTATATAGTTTTAATGCAATATTTGAAAGTTATGTAATAATAAAATGTCTAGGAGCTACTAAAGTAATTTTTGAAATTAAAGGATCTGGGTCAATCAATATTATATGCACACGACACTGAACTATAACGTTTTAGAGTTTTTCTAAATTGAGACACACTGGTTTTGATATAATACTAGACCACTCGTGACTAGTTGCGTCACCCGCTTTTCAGAGGTTATGAATAATTCAAGCTAATTTCCATATTGCACCAAAATGAAGGTTTATTTTGAGATAATTTAATTAAATATTTCAATCCATTCAAGAAAAGATATTTGGTTGTTGATCGGGAATAAAAGTAAAGACCATTTCATTTTTCAAAAAAGTGAAGTCAGAGTTTTCAGGTGTTGTGATTAATTAGTTCATTATGTTGTGGTCTTTTCTCTTAAACCTTCCACAAATAAGAAACAGTAACACTTCATTTTTTCTTCGAATTACCTACCTTAACCAAGGCACATTATTGAGAAATTCTTCAAAATCTTGTTTTTGTCATCTTACGCCTTTTGATGAAGATGGGAATATTGACAGGAAATAGATTTG
>NW_013670381.1:34220-35922 GCF_000517525.1 Limulus polyphemus
CCGTGGCCCGATTTTAACGAAACTTGTTTTATTCTGTTTCTATTCTCATTTCATTACAAGTATCGTGCTATAGTGCACCGTTTTTGCTGTATTTAATTACAGACAAGCAAACAAACAATCTCAGAGTTTTAGTAATACATATATGTATTTTGATCGATTCAGCCAGAAACCACCCATATGTTATTCTTTGGTAGATTGTTTAAGCAGAGTATTCATGATGAAACTTTGTTGACTGGACGACAACTGCCTGTTGTAGAAACACAAGTATAGAGGACGACGTCTTCAGGTCTAGATAAGAAATTAAACAAATAACCAGCCCCAGCCTCTTCAAAACTGTAAAATATTTCTTTTTGATAAAGAGTAACTCATGTACTTTCTTTTCTTTAATAAGAATATAATTTAGAAATAACTGTTTTACGTTGATTTACAGTTATAACTATCATTAGTCCTTTATTAAAGGAATGCTTATCTTTTAAGGACTCCTACAGTTTTAGTTGATTTAGAGTTATGACTATCATCAGTCCTTTATTAAAGGAATGCTTATCTTTTAAGGACTCCTACAGTTTTAATTGATTTAGAGTTATGTCTGTTTGGAATTAAGCACAAAGCTACACAATGAGCTATCTGTGCTTTGCCCACCACGGGTATCGAAACCCGGTTTCTAGCGTTGTAAATCCGCAGACATACCGCTGTGCCACTGGAGGCTAGAGTTATGACTATCATTAGTTCTTTATTAAAGGAATGTTTATCTTTTCAGGACTCGTACAATTTTAGTTGATTTAGAGTTAGGACTAATGCTGTTCTTTTATGTTCTGGCGCAACCTTCATACACTTACTAGTTTTTTCAGGCAGTGGACAAATTGTTATTTTCATTGATAATATTTTTTAACATAAATTCTACACATTTTTGTGCACTACAAACGTTAGCGAACTGGTGTTTGTGCTCTGTGAATTAATAATTTTTATTATTTTGAGACTGTATATGGCACCATTCGTGATACGTCTTCAGCAAGACTTCCTAGAATGCGGCAAATTTAGGTTCAAATATTGTTTGAAATTCACTGCTTTTGATATATGAAACACATATTTATTTATTTAGTTAGTTTTTGATGCTATAAAAACACAATTGGATTATGTTATCTCAACGATACCTTATGCGCACGTGGGTAAACGGCCAGGTCAGAGATTCCTAAGGTTCAGGTGTGGCCGTCCCTAGTTTTGAATTAACGGTCTGGGAGAAGGTAGCCACAACAACTTTGTTCAGCTCTTTGAATTATGGGATCGATTGTCACTCCTGTAATGGGGTCATGTCAGCGTCATCACCTCTCGAACCTTGGGTCCCTTATAAGTAAACGAGGATTGTTTTCTCTTCATGAGAACAAATTATTTTAGTCATTAAACTAGGATTGTTTTGTCTTCATCAGAACAAATTATTTTAGTCATTAAACTAGGATTGTTTTGTCTTCATCAGAACAAATTATTTTAGTCATTAAACTAGGATTGTTTTGTCTTCATCAGAACAAATTATTTTAGTCATTAAACTAGGATTGTTTTGTCTTCATCAGAACAAATTATTTTAGTCATTAAACTAGGATTGTTTTGTCTTCATCAGAACAAATTATTTTAGTCATTAAACTAAAAATGTTTTCTGTATCTGCGCTAGCCGTCCCTAATTTAGCAGTGTAAGACTAGAGGGAAGGCA
>NW_013670381.1:36146-64001 GCF_000517525.1 Limulus polyphemus
TAACCACCTGGCCATGCCGGGCCCTCTCTGTAATAAGACGTTGGCTAAAGTAGCGTTTGTTTATTACAAAGGGAATTGTCACGTCGAGGATGACAATCATAACAATAGTTTTTACATACTTTTTACATCCATATAAGTACCTCCTGTGATTAACATTCTTCATGATCGAAGTTTAACAAGGAAGCTCATGGGACGTGTTAAAAAGGCCAATTAGAATAAATTCAGTGAGACAACATTAGTTCCACCGTTATAAAAACATAACTTACATACATATGTGATATTTCTATTTTCATGAGATGGTGTGGAAAATTACAAAATTAAACAACAACAACATCTAAACCTCCATTCGTAGTTATCTAATTGGAAATGTATCCTATTAGTTTAAGAAACTTTAACTTTCCTTTTGAAGAGGTGATAAGGTTGGGGATGTGTTGGATTAAGTACAGTGACCTTATGTGAAAGAAGACGGAAGGAACTGAGAATTGTGCCATAAAAAAGTACCTCAGCAGGAAACTTCATTTTCAAACCTGTGGTTATTAAAATAGTAGGAAGAATTTTTCTTTTCATCTCATCTGAATATTAAACAATACACCTCTCCTGTCACACTTCCCTAAAGATAAAACATACCTTACGACAGGTGTACCTGTAGGACAGCTAGTAACCACGATTACGATTAAACGATTTTGTGTTGACAGAACAAGTTTTTAGTGAGTTTGTGGGTCAGGTTAGCAGTAACGAAAGGCTTAAGTCATATAAAGGTATTTATAACACAGTGTGTGTTATCATTTCTAACTGGTGTAGAAAAATAAACGCTTGGAAAGCTTAAGTTAAAAACGATAAAGATTTCCAGGTAGTGTTTCCTTGAAATTCTTTCCGTTTTGTTTGAGTATAGTTTGGTAAAAATATAAGTTAAGGTTGTTTTAGAGGAATCGAACACCGTATTTTAGCGTTGTAAGTCCATAAACTTACCGGCGGTCTATTAGTTGAGGTAAAATTGTAATAACAACTTGGAGATTAGGATTGCTTAATATATGAAAGGAATAAAAGCTGAAAATGCATTAAATATTTTGTTTTTGAAATTAACGAGAGTAAAAGTCCAATTTCAATGTTTGAGCGTCGTTAATTATAAATTCAATTTTGTAATTTAGTCTAATTTCAGTTTACGACTTTTACCATGGCAAGAGCTTCTGTCATATTTACCCTGCTACTCAGCAGCCTCCTTATTCTGACTTGTCTGCCAGAAGTGGTCTTTGCCAGCACCAAGATTCTGAAGTTACTGGCCGCCGCATCCATACTTTCCCCTCGTAAAGTTGTCATACTTCCAATACCGTTGCTTTATTCGTAAGTAAAACAAGTCTATGTTTTGTTGTTTTTTTAGAGAAATAAATGTTACTTTTTGACAACACATAGTTTTAACACTTTTCACAAAAATTTTGCCACTTTTAGTAACATATAACAGCTAGCTTTTTATAGATTTTTTTTTCTAAATTAAGAGGCTAAAACAGTTAAAGAAGAGTAGCAGTCCATTAATCTAATATAAAATACAGTAATTGAAAGAACGTTTTGTTTCAGGTTATCTTTATGGATGTTTAGGCTGGCCATGAACTAGTATAATAATAATATTCTTGATTTAAATAAACTCTCCCATGACCGGATTGTATGGATGTTTAGGCTGGCCATGAACAAGTATAATAATACTATTGTTAATTTAAATAAACTATCTCATGGCTTGATTGTATGGATGTTTAGGCTGGCCATGAACTAGTATAATAATACTATTGTTAACTTAAATAAACTATCTCATGGCTTGATTGTATGGATGTTTAGGCTGGCCATGAACAAGTATAATAATACTATTGTCAATTTAAATAAACTATCTCATGGCTTGCTTGTATGGGTGTTTAGGCTGGCCATGAACAAGTATAATAATACTATTGTTAACTTAAATAAACTATCTCATGGCTTGATTGTATGGATGTTTAGGCTGGCCATGAACAAGTATAATAATACTATTGTTAATTTAAATAAACTATCTCATGACCGGATTGTATGGGTGTTTAGACTGACCATGAACTAGTATAATAATACTATTGTTAATTTAAATAAACTATCTCATGGCTTGATTGTATGGGTGTTTAGACTAGCCATGAACTAGTATAATAATACTATTGTTAATTTAAATAAACTATCTCATGGCTTGATTGTATGGGTGTTTAGACTAGCCATGAACTAGTATAATAATACTATTGTTAATTTAAATAAACAATCTCATGGCTTGATTGTATGGGTGTTTAGACTAGCCATGAACTAGTATAATAATACTATTGTTAATTTAAATAAACTGTCTCATGGCTTGATTGTATGGGTGTTTAGACTAGCCATGAACTAGTATAATAATACTATTGTTAATTTAGAATATACTCGTCTACTGTTTTTATCAAATATGAAACTTAATCGAAGGATGGTTCGTGAACAATTAATTTAGTGTTTGTTAAACTTGTTGTTATCCCAAGTGGATATCTCATACTTTATGTACCGGGGTTAGCCCAGTGAGCCCGTACTGTGAACCTACGGGCTCGTAATTTCCAACCCGTTGGTGAAAAAAAACAAAAAAAACAAAAAATGCACTATGTGCTTAGAGTCTGTAGGTACCCTGTAATCGTAAAGGTTAAAGCCAATCAGACAAGAGTAGCCCAAGAGTTGGCGGTGAGTGGTTATTAGCTTCCTGTCTATTGTAGAAGTTCAACATTAGGCACGATGCGCTACGGTCTTTATGTAACTTTGCAGTAAATAGTAAAGCAATGAAAGAAACACACAGACATTTTAGATTGTTCTATAGTTTATTAAATGTTTGTGAACTGCATCTGCCTCCTGGTGTATAAGAGTGATAATATTTCAACCTATTGTGAAACAACAATGGTAAATGTTAGTTTTTGTAATTTGTTACCATGAAAATAATGTATATGATCAATCTTAGCTCTATCTGGTTGTATCTCATGTTATTGAACTAATGAGCGGTGCAGTTATTTGTAGCTGTAGTTTTCATGCGATCATAATTATGGATATAATTATACGATTATTTATATGTTGTTAATAACAAAACGATTCAAAGGACTATATGTCTTGTACCCACCACGGGTAACGAAACCCAGGGTTTAGCGTTATAGTCACAAAACGATTCAAAGGACTTTATGTCTTGTACCCACCACGGGTAACGAAACCCAGGGTTTAGCATTATAGTCACAAAACGATTCAAAGGACTATATATGTCTTGTACCCACCATGGGTAACTAAACCCAGGGTTTAGCGTTATTGGCCTTCAGACTTACTGTTGAACCACTGGATGTGGGGCGGGAGACACTTAATTATCCGAGTGAGTCAGTGGTTTTCTTATTTCGGTAAGTTAACAGAGTTAAAGATGGTTATTTTTGGTTTGTTAAACTGAATACTTTGGTTGCCATACACAATACATATGTTTTTCCCTTTGTCTGTAAAACTAGTTATGCCAGTTACCATCTAGTTAACGCTAATAATACAAGTTTTTCACACCATAGAATAAGTTATCATGATCAGACGAGATTCTAAGTCATTCACTATGTACAATGACTTATGTTGATTACTATGGTTACTAATAATAATATACATTTTTCTCTGTAGCACGGGTTATGTCGATTACCATAGCTACAGTAGTTACGGTGGATACCACTGATGCACGAGAGGAAGTACCTTTCCACGAGAAAACTGTGTATAAACGTAGAATTAGAGATACAGGACTTGTTATTGAGATATGAAGGATCTCTATCATATAGTTCAGTATTATATAGTAATCACAAAGAGTTATCCAGAAATATTTCTAATAATATTTAAAATATAACACATCTGTTAAATACATTTTCATATGTACGGTAATAAAGCAATACATGTCTATATATTCTAACAAAATTCACCTGGATGTAACTAGTTAAAACATGGAAAGTTACTCTATAATAAGGAATTTCTCTATTACCAAATGTTTATGGAACGTATTTCTGACATTCGTTTTACTAAACAAGTGTTTTAATTTACATAATCTTATGCCTAATCTTTATAATACTTATTATGTATTTATGATAATTTCCCATGTTATACTTTAATTATATCTATTAAACATTTCTTTTTTAACTAATCTTCACAGCTCACTTTTTCTTACTTTATCAACACTCAGTGTAGTTTTATTTTTAAAACAATACTACTTTATACCTAACGTTCTTGTTTCCTGTACTATTGCACCGGAATTGATACACATACACATATAAAACAATACTACTTTATACCTAACGTTCTTGTTTCCTGTACTATTGCACCGGAATTGATACACATACACATATAAAACAATACTACTTTATACCTAACGTTCTTGTTTCCTGTACTATTGCACCGGAATTGATACACATACACATATAAAACAATACTACTTTATACCTAACGTTCTTGTTTCCTGTACTATTGCACCGGAATTGATACACATACACATAACGATACATTGAAAGCTACTCCAAACACTACCGGTTTTTCATGGTGGCCTGCATGACGTCACTCAAACTTCACCTTATCTCACACTTTGCTTTACACGGTCATTCCCGGTTTGTCCCTGAAGAAGAAAGGTCCATCAGTATTTCCGTGTCTAGTAAGATCGTAACGTGATCATTGATGTTAACAATTGTTTGAATAGTTTTTCAATCCTTTTATTTTTTTTCTAATTGTTTCTCTCCTGCAACAGTACTTGTCATTTCATTAACATCGGGTCATACCTTTTATATCATCAGCTTTTACTTTTTCAAAATGTCTCTTATTCAGCTGGGCAGTATGCTTTGAATCATTATCTAGCTGAAGTTTATAATGTGAACTATTGGTTACTACTTAACGATCCAAGATGTTGTGATACACTGAATGAGGTTTACATGTACACCTTTATTACTTTTTTCGCTACTTCTGAATTGTTCTACTACTATTCCAGCTTTATTTCTAAGGAAGTTTAGAATCGATTTGATGTCAAAATTCTTCGAAGCGCATAATCTTTGAGTTTGGACCTTGTGTTTTTTTGTTTTTGTTGTTACGTTCAATTCTTAAAAATTTGAGCGTTTTCTCCTTCTTGGACTCACTTTTCTCAAACAATCAGAATGCATTTGGCACAGGATAGTGATTGCTTATAGAGCTTACAAGTAAAACTCAATCATTAGAGTCAGGTAGAATCTTACAAAGAGGGAGGATATGGGTTCAAGTTCTCTCTTTTTACATATTTTATTGATTTTCTCTTGTCGAAACAAACAGTTTTTTTGACACGGTTACTATAAATGTCTTGTAATCGCCAGGGAGTTACAAGATGTTGAAAGAAACCTGTCTCTTCTTAACCAGTGTTACCGAATGTCTTGTTATCGACAGGGAGTTACAAGATGTTGAAAGAAACCTGTCTCTTCTTAACCAGTGGTACCGAATGTCTTGTAATCGCCAGGGAGTTACAAGATGTTGAAAGAAACCTGTTTCTTCTTAACTAGTTGTACCGAATGTCTTGTAATCGCCAGGGAGTTACAAGATGTTGAAAGAAACCTGTTTCTTCTTAACTAGTTGTACCGAATGTCTTGTAATCGCCAGGGAGTTACAAGATGTTGAAAGAAACCGGTTTCTTCTTAACCAGTGGTACCGAATGTCTTGTAATCGCCAGGGTGTTACAAGATGTTGAAAGAAACCTGTCTCTTCTTAACCAGTGGTACCGAGTGTCTTGTAATCGCCAGGGAGTTACAAGATGTTGAAAGAAACCTGTTTCTTCTTAACTAGTTGTACCGAATGTCTTGTAATCGCCAGGGAGTTACAAAATGTTGAAAGAAACTTGTTTCTTCTTAACCAGTGGTACCGTTAAACGTAGCTCTTTATCAAACAGCTTTGTTTTGTTAAATACTTTAAAGAAAGATATAACATTTATTTTTCAACAAAATTATATCTAAACCGATACGTCGAATACAAAAAAGAATGTAACATTCAACACTACTGAAGGTTTTGCACTTGATATAAAAGTTTATGAATGAAACTAAGCCTTTCTATCGTCCAGGTAGATAGTAAATATAACATAATACTGATGAAACAAAACAGACACTTAACTTTGGGCACTTCCAGATTTTTTATGAATGAGTGAGAAAGAAGAAAAATTAGGGATGTTCTTAAAAGAAACGAGGTTGGAAAAATAGGTTATTTAGAATTATGGGAATAGGCTCGTATTTAATAACCTATCCCAGCGTCTGTAAATGTTACGATATTTATATTCATTAAACCTGGTTTTAGCGGCTAAGTTTATGTTGCTTAGACGTAATGTCGAACTACAGAAAAAGCTATATTCTTTAACAGAGATCGTCGGTAATTAGTTGAACAGTGTTACAGAAGTATTCTTTTATTAGTCATATCTAGTACGCAAATATACATAATTTCCCAATTAATTCTATATATATATTATAATAAAATTGAATTTAACCAATGTAGCCACTGGACAAGAACTCTGTTTATTAAAACTACAATAATCGCAGCTACGCAATTTAGGCTTTGTTTAAACCTTGCTTTTCGGAAACTTACGTGACATTCTTCTAAAAATAACACCTTTCTATTATAGCAACAGTAACAATGTTTTCCTTAAAGACGATTGTACAGTAATATTTAAGTGCTGTATATCCAAGATCACGTATTTTTTCTGTTCTTCGAACAGGAGCTACCATCCACTTTAGAAGGAAAGAAAATTTAAAGCTTTCCTGTTTATTTAACTTGTCAAGATTCTCACTGAAAATTACGAAGATTAGTTTGAAAGTCAATTATGATACTAAACACATGCTCATTGATTAACTGTTGTAAATGAATACATCTGAAAAAAAAAATACAATTTCTATCCTAAATCATTTACAGAAAACACGAATGTAAACCATCAAATAACTAGTTTGTTACTTATTGTGGAATGAGGTTACACGGTTAAGGTTAACGACTCTGAAAGTTTAACATACTAGTAGTCCATTCTATGTGCGTGAGGTCAAAGTCTAAATATAGAAACATATTAACTCAGTTTCCGGTGGTTCAGTGACCTCGATAGTAACCATACATTATATAGGATGACGAAATAAGGAGACGAAACTTCGGTAAGAAAGTTGGAACTCCCTCTCCTCTCTCATGATTCTGTTCGATTTTAACTTTCACTTTTATTGTTAACCATATATAGAATTATCAAGCCTCGTTCTTTACACACACAAAAATCTGTTAACTCAGACTAAAATATAGTCCTACTCAGAGTTCCAACTCATGTAAAAAGAAGTGAAAAAGCTTTACAACCACTTGTTACTAGAGAAGACGTGGCTTCCCTAATTGTACAGTTTGTCCACCAAAGTATATATTTCTCGTTAAATTACGCTATACAGCTTTGTTAAGTTCTCGACTTTCTAGTATAGTTTGGGACTTAGGACGAAATAGAAATTTATTTTCTAAATTACATATGGGGACAGAATTATGATTTCATATAAATTGAAACAAAGAAAATATCGTTACAAAGTTTTGTACAACAAGGGTAAAAACATTTCAATGTATATTCGTCATGTTTACATGATTTTATACAATAAAAGACAGGAAAATGTAAATATTAGTTCTGAAATTTTGCGCGAATTGTGCACAAGCTAATTCTGTAGAAACAAGAAATATTCTTGTCTAAAAATGTATGACTTAAAACCTAATATTCAGTTTTACTTGGCTTCACAATCCATTTCAAAAACTCACAGAGCTAAAAAAATGAAATCTGTTATAAAATATAACGATGATAAAGATAGGTTTATTTACTGGTACGGTGTAATTTACTTTTATTTCAGGCAAAATAAGTAAACATGGAGCTTTACATTTAGCAACACTACAAAATTAAACTTTATTGGGCTGCATTTAACAACTATTTCAATCAATATATATATATATAATGTTTTACTTTAAATTAATTTGAAATATGCCTTTGCTCTACATAGACGATGAAGGGAATTAGCGCACGAGAATAATCTATCCCTGGAAGAGGTTTGTTTGTTTGTAATTAAGCATAAAGCTACATAATAGGCTATCTGAGCTTTGACCACCACGGATTCTAGCGTTGTAAGTCTGCAGACACACCGCTGTGCCACTGGGGGCAAGCTCCTGAAAGAGGAAAATTTACCTTCTGGTTTCTTGTTTTGTGAGGATAAGAGCTATTGGGGCACACCTTTTTTAGAAATATTTTTTATATTATCTGCGCTTAAGTTTTGGCTTCTTTATTTATTTCAGTCATGGAGATTATAGTTGTTGCAGTCAGAATTTTAAACTTAAATTGTAATGAGTGGGTTTGTTGTTAAGCGCAAAACTACACAAGGGAATATCTGTGTTCTGCCCACTGTGGGTATCAAAACTTGATTTTTAGAATTATAAGTTCTCTGATTTACCGCTGAGCCTCGAGGGGAGGTGGCATGGTAACGAGGAAGAAATAAGATAAAAATTTACGTAAATATCATTCCTGGTTCACATACATTGAAACCAGAATAAGTTAAAAGTCTAGGTAAATATCATTCCTGGTTCATATACATTGAAATCAGAATAAGCTAAAAGTCTAGGTAAATATCATTCCTGGTTCATATACATTGAAATCAGAATAAGCTAAAAGTCTAGGAAAATACCACTCCTAGTTCATATACATTAAAACCAGGAAAAAGTAAAAGTCTAGGAAAATATCACTTCTAGTTCATATACATTGAAATCAGAATAAGGCAAAAGTCTTGGAAAATACCACTCTTAGTTCACATACATTGAAACCAGGACAAGGTAAAAGTCTAGGAAAATATCACTCCTAGTTCATATACATTAAAACAGAATAAGTTAAAAGTCTAGGAAAATATCACTCATAGTTCCTATATATTAAAACCAGAACAAGGTGAAATTTTAGGCAAATATCACTCATAGTTCATATACATTGAAACCAGAATAAGCTAAAAGTCTAGGCAAATATCACTCATAGCTCATATACATGGAAACCAGAATAAGCTAAAAGCCTAGGTAAATATCACTCATAGCTCATATACATGGAAACCAGAATAAGCTAAAAGTCTAGGCAAATATCACTCATAGCTCATATACATGGAAACCAGAATAAGCTAAAAGTGTAGGTAAATATCACTCATAGCTCAGTGATATTTACCTAGACTTTTAGCTTATTCTGGTTTCCATGTATATGAGCTATGAGTGATATTTACCTAGACTTTTAGCTTATTCTGGTTTCCATGTATATGAACTATGAGTGATATTTACCTAGACTTTTAGCTTATTCTGGTTTCCATGTATATGAACTATGAGTGATATTTACCTAGACTTTTAGCTTATTCTGGTTTCCATGTATATGAACTATGAGTGATATTTACCTAGACTTTTAGCTTATTCTGGTTTCCATGTATATGAGCTATGAGTGATATTTACCTAGACTTTTAGCTTATTCTGGTTTCCATGTATATGAACTATGAGTGATATTTACCGAGACTTTTAGCTTATTCTGGTTTCCATGTATATCTATTTCATAGACATGGGAACGAGTATAAGCTAAAAGTCTAGGTAAATATCACTTCTAGTTCATATACATTGAAACCGGAATAAGCTAAAAGTCTAGGTAAATATCACTCATAGTTCATATACATGGAAACCAGAATAAGCTAAAAGTCTAGGTAAATATCACTTCTAGTTCATATACATTGAAACCGGAATAAGCTAAAAGTCTAGATAAATATCACTCACAGCTCATATACATGGAAACCAGAATAAGCTAAAAGTCTAAGCAAATATCACTCATAGTTCATATACATGGAAACCAGAATAAGCTAAAAGTCTCGGTAAATATCACTCACAGCTCATATACATGGAAACCAGAATAAGCTAAAAGTCTAAGCAAATATCACTCATAGTTCATATACATTAAAAGCACTAGAAAAGAAGCAAGATTTCAAGATCGAGATATAACTCTTTAGTTACATATATAAAAGACGTGACTTTTCTCTAGGGAATATCATCATGACTCGAAGACATTGTGTCAGATTCTATCTGGAACTACTTTTCTACGTTTATCTAAACACTACGAGGTACTTCTAACATACAGAAGTCATTTAATTATTTCATTAATAAAAGAATAAAATATATTGTACTGTTTGAATGGAATTGTAAACACACAAAACAAACAAGAAATTCACAGAAACAAATCAGTGTTAAACTTTCAGAAATTCTAATTGATATATAATTATACCAACTTGATGGCTTTGAAAATCAAGTATTTAGATATGATGGTTAATTTACATAAATATTAAAAGCTCAATGTGCTTTATGTGCCTCAATAAAATACATGATGCTGCCATTAAAAGGCAATGTACGAAATAAAAACAGCTATGGGAATGAGAGAAATTAACTGCTATATTACATACACTGTTTTTATTTTGTTTCGAAGGGAAAATTTGTATGAGCCACGATAACTAGCAGGAAAATTGGTTAATAAGTTGTTGTTGTTTTTTTCCCACAGATTTAACCGCCGACATATTTAGTACTGATAACGTCATCAATTAAGGTTTTAAAAAGAAATCTTTATCTTTACAGTTATGTTTTAAAATTTCATCTACTAAAGCACAGAATGCGTGATAAAGGAAATATCTTGTTTTTTCCTTCAACAATAATTGTTTATTATTTTCAAATGGATACTCTTTTACTTCTCGCCTACAATTATTTGAAGATCAACGTTATGAGAACAAACTGTAACTTGTTTGTGTACAAACTAAGTCACCTAGAGAATGGATGTCCAGTGAAGTATATAATTTCCCCTTGAAACACCGTTTTTAAAACCGGTTTTAATATCGTCACTAGCTATAATTCTAAGTATAAACAAAACATTGAAGTTTATGTACATAGAAGATACAAATAACTATATGAGAGGAAACTGAGACAGAATACTATTGGATTTAAATATAAAAATCACTTATATATATATATATATAAGAAACATACTTTATAATGTTTAGAGTTATAAAGTTGTCCCTCTAAACTATTTTTATTACCGACTCAGCAAGGAAATAATTAACTTTACTTTCCGTTAAACAGCCAATGAAATCATAACTTTCGTTCGTTGATTGTTTCTCGTAAGAGAAGACTATACTTAAACAACTTATACGAATGTTTCTAAGATGTGTGAGAAATGAAGCCACTTCTCTACTCATTAGTCTTAGTTAATCAGTGGTAAGAGCCACGAAGTGTGAAATGGAATCCATCTTGGAGTGAAATCGTGTTCGGTTCTCCCAATCATTTCCGCCACTTCTTGTTTTATTATCTCTATGAATATTTCTGTCGTGACTTGTTTCTTGTAACTAACTATTTACGCACTGAATATCTTAAGAGCAAAATTTAGAATATCATGAAAAATAAGGACATGACCTTTTGGCCAAGGTAAAGCAGGAAAGTCATTGGTTAGGTTGTAGAGCGTTTAATTATTAACAAACATATAAAATAGTCTTTATCCTATAGAAACAAAAGGCTTGACATAGTGGGACCATCTAAAAAGTGTACAAAGTTTAAAACGAATAGATATTTGAATTCACAGACTTACACATTTTCAAGAAGAGACATAGCATATTACGAACCCAAAAATGCCATGAATTATCAGCAGATATTTTAGTCAAGAAAACGGTACCTAGTGATCATTTTGAAAATTATTTAATGGCACACTTTCTTTTGGAATGTTAGGGGTAAACCACCTAGTTTTGCTTTCCCGTCGCTCTTTGTTAAAGTAGGTAAATTGTTGATGACCCATAAGGTCACGTAAGAAGTGGAGACCGAGTTAAAATACACAAGTAGGGGAAAAGTTGATGTTTCACCTTAAGGTTAAAGTATTTATAGATGTTAGAAGCTCCATCTTCAGAAGATATAAAAACTCTCCAACTCCTTTTTCTTTTCTGAGTTATCTTTGTTCTGTCCTTGTTAGCAAGCTGCTTGTTTAGCCGGTGTGATTAACAGTGGTTTCGACTTACCCTTGTAAGATAGGTAAGTAGTGAAACTGAGAAATTATAAAGACCAAAATTCACCCCAAAATAATTTCGAAATAGATAAAAATTTCGTAATTAAGTGTATATCTGTTCTAATGAGTTATAAGAATGATCATTCATTGTGATTTATTAATATTCGGAAATTTAAAGAACATAAATTGTGAATTTTATTATGTGAACGAAGAAACCTAGAGAGTTTACGGTCGTAGGTAAGGAATAAAAGGACAGGATAATCCGAGATAGACCAAGTAAGGAAGAAGTCAGGATATTTATATGTTTCGAAAAAAAAAGTTAAACACGTACAGTTCTTCTAGGTGTACAATTAATGAATAGTAAACATGTTGCGCTTTTCGCATTCTTAGAATAATAGAAGATTGAAAAATTACTGTTTGTATAATGAATAATCCGAGAGAAAGTTAAGATGTTTATATAAGTAAGGAAGATAAACAGAAAGAAAGAATGGATTTTTCCAAGTAGAACTGATGAATAGAGCGATATACAAGATGTTTATATGAGTAAGGTAGATAAACAGAAAGAAAGAATGGATGTTTCCAAGTAGAACTGATGAATAGAGTGATATTCAAGATGTTTATATAAGTAAGGTAGATAAACAGAAAGAAATAATGGATGTTTCCAAGTAGAACTGATTAATAGAGCGATATTCAAGATGTTTATATAAGTAAGGTAGATAAACAGAAAGAAATAATGGATGTTTCCAAGTAGAACTGATGAATAGAACGATAATCAAGAAGTTTATATAAGTAAGGTAGATAAACAGAAAGAAAGAATGGATGTTTCCAAGTAGAACTGATGAATAGAACGATATTCAAGATGCTTATTGGTGAAAAGTCGACTAAGGGACAATCAGTATGTTTATATAAATGGAACAGCTAAATATAGGGATAGTCAGAGTGTTTATATAAATGAAACAGCGAAATACAGGTATAGTCAGAATGTTTATATAAATGGAACTGTTAGATAAAGGGACAGTCATGTTACTTATATAAATGAATTAACAGATAAACAGTCATGGTACTTATATAAATGGATTAATAAAGAAACAGTCATGGTACTTATATAAATGGATTAATAGAAGAACAGTCATGGTACTTATATAAATGGATTAATAGAAGAACAGTCATGGTACTTATATAAATGGATTAATAGAGAAACAGTCATGGTACTTATATAAATGTTATAACAGATAAACAGTCATTGTACTTATATAAATGGATGAATAGATGAACAGTCAGAGTGTTTATATAAATGGATGAATAGAGGAACAGCCAGATTGTTTATATAAATGGATGAATAGAGGAACAGCCAGATTGTTTATATAAATGGATGAATAAAGGAACAGTCAGAGTGTTTATATAAATGGATGAATAGAGGAACAGCCAGATTGTTTATATAAATGGATGAATAGAGGAACAGTCAGAGTGTTTATATCAATGGATGAATAGAGGAACAGTCAGATGCAATATATTGTAAAATCTTAATACATCCCTAATAAGAGCTGGAACAGCGAATCTAATTAATGAGCACAATTGGAACATATTGTAGTTATGTTCTGCGAAAAGAATAAAATACCTTTACCGAAACCATAACATTAACTAAGAAACGTTCTGCATTGTTTTGAAAAAAATATATTTATTATAAGCTCAGACTAAACGTGTGGAAGTCAAACCTTCATTAAATTTACTTTACTTAAAGTAATTGTCTTGTTGGTTTTTTATTTCTTTAGATTAAATGTTGCATTTGGACTTTAGTTCATAAAACGATTTATTATAAGCTAACATTTCTAAATCACACGCGTTTCTTCTTTAATTAAAGAACTGTTAACTTTTTCTATCATGAACTCTAAAAAGTTTTTTTTTGTATAATCGTCAATTATTAATTTTAGATGACTTGTTATTTGCTAGTGATGTATAGCAATTTTGAAACTTGGCACACACACAGAGAGAGTTATATATATTAATCAAAGTCCTATTAAATTTTTATTTTGTTTTTAATTAAACATAATTACTTAGAATATTCATGGTTCAGTTACTATTTAATATATATAATCGTTCTTTACGATTTTAAACAACGTGTGATCTAAATTGACAATGTTTTTGTATTTTACTTCAAGTTTTGAAATATCAGGATCTGGAATGATGAGAAGTTACCGCTTTATTTCCTTTCTCAGGCGATAATTAAAACTCCAAACAAACAATACTTTATAACTAAAACCTCAAACAAACAATACTCTATAACTAAAACCCTAAACAAACAATACTCGATAATTAAAACCCAAATCAAACAATACTCGGTAATCAAAACCCTAAACAAACAATACTCAATAAAGCAAAACCCTAAGTGAATAATACTCGATAATCAAAACTTAAACAAACAATTCTCGGTAATTAAAACCCTAAACAAACAATACTCTATAATTAAAACCCTATAAAACAATACTCGATAATCAAAACCCTAAACAAACAATACTATATCTGTCGTTTATATAAGTATTAAGAGATGATGAGAATAGCTTTTTCTTAAAATATAGGACCACTTAAACTATCGGCTTGTAAACAAAATAGGGCCACTAATTGTTTATAAGACGATAGTTATGATAATTTTTACTGTGTAAAGGAAACCAATACCTTGAACAACCATAAGACATTAGGTACCAATCCTTTCTTTCAACAATAATCTTTATTGTTTTTTTTATTTTTAATTCTAGTAGTTAAGGATATCATGAATGTTTTTATTCATAATTTTTGTTTTGAACAAGATCTCTTTTTATTTGTTTTTTTATTATTATCTTTAGAATGAGGACAAAGACGTTGTTGACCGTTCTTTTAGTGGGCGTTATCTTGGCTAGTACGACACTAATTCCTGTTGCTGGGGGACTTTTGAAACTGAAGAAACTTCTTCTACTGGGGGCTCTTCTAAAACCCCCAAAGAAGATTATTTTGCCAATTCCGATTCCCATTCCTGAGTAAGAAAATATTCCGCATTGTTTGTTTTCTATTATTTCGACTGACTATAGATTTAAGAAGAATAACAATCATGCTCACATGTTTACAAAAATATCTTATATTTAAACACGATATCAATCGGTTATGATACTTTAATATTGGGCTTAACAAAATTAAGCAACGTAGCTTTTTTGTTTTTGAATTTTTGGGCAGAGGTACACAAAGACTTATATGCCTTCCTTCATCTTTAGCTATTAGATTAGATTGAATGCAAGTTGTCAACAGAAACCGCCGCCAACTGTTGGACTACTCTTGTCTGACCGAATAGTGTTGATTTGACAGTCACTCTTAGAGTTGATCCAAAGTACGGATAGCAACGGGGCGCAAACCATAAATCCTATGACTCACAGTTCAGGCACGTTAATCAATAGGCCACGCCCGGTCCCACTAAAATAAATTATACAAAACTTTTGCTGACTAGTTTATACGGTTGTTCAAATACAAAAAGATTTCTGAAATTATAACCAAAATTATATTGTAAGAAGATTTCATTGAAAATCTCCTACAAATCACTGTATTATATAAATGGACGAATAGAGGGAGAGTCAGTTTGTGTAAAAAAAACATTGCGTTCAATAGGAAGGAATGATTCTAAAGATCAGTTTGTTTGTAATTAAGCACAAAGCTACACAATGGGCTATCTGTGCTCTGCCTACCACGGGTATCGAAACCCGGATTCTAGTGCTGTAAGTTCACAGACATACCGCTCTGCCACTGGGTGGGTCTAGAGACTAGAACAAATTGATTTATCTTCATATATAATAATATAGGTTATCAAGAGAAGAGACGTATTTTCATAATTATTTTTCTTCTTGACATCTGTAATGTAATAAACTTACACTGTGTCATTTCTTTTGTTCACCCCATAATGTGGAGGATAAGTTTGTTTCGGATATTCGGGTAAAGTAACACAAGATTAGAAGAAAGGCAACTAGTCGAAAGTACCCACCGCCACTATAATCAAATAGTGGGTTCGAACTGTCACTCTTATAACGCACCCTAGACTCGAAAGTAGGAAGCTTCGTTTGTTCTTGCAGCAACGCGAACCATGGATCCTTGTATCCACAATCCGCCAGGCTAGCCTACACCATGTCTAGTGATAAAGTTATTTACAGTATGTAACACCTATGATGACGAAGCGTGATCTATGGGTTGGAAGTATGTTAGAATTAATATCAGTCTTATTGTAACGTAATATCACAAACTAACTATATATCAAACTTTACCAGCTAGAGTGTCATAAACCATGTGAGTTGATATCTCATAAATGATAACTAGAAAAATAACGTATCAACTGAGGCTTTGTTTTGTCTGCTTAGCTGACATGATATGTTCTTATATTGAACGAAACGTCTCGTGTGATTTAAATATTAATATATTCTAGTAAAGGACTAGTAAAATAACTTGTATTGTTATATAATATCAGACAATCTATCAGTATATATATGTTCTTGTACCTTTTATAAACCTAAATCTAATTTACTGAGAATATTGCAGGTTGGTTAAAAATTATCAAAAACTATCTATAGATCTCAGTTTAATAGTTGTTGCAGACCACGTCAATAAATAAAATTATTAGTTAGAAATTATCATCAGACGTGTTGTGATGTAAAACAACACAAGCTACCGAGCTTTGCTATATATATATATATTCATTTATATTGTTGTTTTATGAACTTAAATGGAATATACTGAGGATATCGCAATTTGGTTAAAATACTCTATACAAACATGCTATAGTTACAGTTATTATTATCATACTAGAAGGAAGGAGACTTTGTTATTCTTTTGGTAGCTTCATTTAACTTTTCATTTTCTCCTGTAGGATGAAAACGGAATACGGCAGCAGCATGATGACTGGCTATGGTGGGGGTGGTTTCGGAGGAGGAGGTGGTTATGGTATGATGGGTGGTTTTGGTGGAGGTGGTTATGGTATGATGGGTGGTTTTGGTGGGGGCGGTTTCGGAGGAGGAGGTGGTTATGGTATGATGGGTGGTTTTGGTGGGAGTGGTTTCGGAGGAGGAGGTGGTTATGGTATGATGGGTGGTTTTGGAGGAGGCGGTTTCGGCGGAGGAGGTTTCGGTGGAGGTGGCTATGGAATGATGAGTGGTTTTGGAAGTGGAGGATATGGAATGTCTGGAGGATTCAGCGGCGGAAGTGGGGGTTTTGGAGGTGGAGGTGGCGGATACGGGATGTCTGGAGGATTTGGTGGAGGTGGCGGATACGGAATGATGATGGGCGGAGGGGGCGATTAACAGTAATGTAATAAATTTAGTTATAAACGTATTCATTATTCAATCAGTATTGTAACATGGATATTAGATATGAGCTCTTATAATAGAGCTGTTGTTATTCCAGCCCGTTATGTGATAATGAAAGAATCATGGCTAACATTTTGTAGTCTGTAATGCGAGTTCTACCTACTTCATTTTCATTTATCAAATACTCGTGTTATATTGTTGTTGTTTATATATGTAGGCCTACTCATGTAAAATATGTAACTAAAATAAAGTGTCTTGTCCAATATTTTTCTCCAAAACCGATAGCACTGTTATGAAATATGAAAATTATTTCAAAAATGGAAAATCAGGTACGAGTTTATAAACATCTCACATAGGGAAGAAGTAAACAATATTCAGTAATATCAAGTTGTATTTTGTTTTCTTTTTTAACACATGAGATCTATTCAGAGGCATTGTTATCATGGTCGTTAAAATAAATCATATATATATCAAGTCATCAATATGTTTAGGCACTTGTGTACGTTTCTGGTTTACGGTACATCTCTTGATTAACTAACAAAATATCAGAGAAATTATCATCCCACAGTTTTTATTATTTGTAACGATATAAAGTTTATAATATCGTGCATAGGTACAAATCATTCAGACGTAACACTTATTAAGCTGTTGGTGTCTCAATGTTAGGTTGTTCGAAAAGGAATCAAATGTAAATACTAGAAAAATAATTTGAAAATGTGCAAAGAAGAAAATAGAACATTTTTAAAAAGTAGTGATAAGAGAAGAGTAATATACTTGGAAAAATTTGCCGAAAAATGCAGGATGAAATGAGTAGTAATTAAAAAAGGCAACAAAGAACCTTATAGTGATGCCTTACGTTAAAAGGCAGGAAAATAAGAAAAATTGTTTATGAGGTTGTCAAGCAAAATAATTTCACTTCAAGTAAAAAGTGGTTTTGTAAAATTGAAAATTAAAATTATTTCAAATACTATTCTGAAGGTGTGTGTGTAAAGATTTAACAAATGTTAACCATATTTATATCAAGAAATGATATAAAGTATATTTTAAATAATAACATTCTTGAAGAAAGCATTCAGAGACCAATATTTTCTCTCCTTTAAAATTAAGAAAAAACAGGAAGAAATGGAGAAAATGGAGTGAGAAAGTTCAATAAATGTTGAAAATATAAGAAACAAAGGATAGATATTGTATATTTTAGTTTGGTAAAAATAAAATTGTCATCTGACAAAAAATAACAATATAATGATTAGTACAAGGAATGTGTAAACAGGACAATACAGAAGAAAAGACGTCATTAAGTCATGAAATGTGTCATGTGTATATTACTATGTGTGTGACAACCAATGGTTACAGTTATAAATATTTCAATAATTAAGAAGAGTTAATTGTTTATCATAATTTTTAATTACTTGAGGTATTAGAGTGATTGGAACATATACTTCAGAAAGCACGTGTTTAAGGTATTGATGTAACAAAAGGAGATTATTAATATACGTGAAAGATCTTGAAAAATATAGTTATTAGGGTACTTTATAAAATATCTAATCTTAATTCATATTAACTAAGGTAAAACATGAGGTTTAATGGATAGGAAATACCTCCTGGTATAAGCTGAAATAAAGGTATTACGATAGAAATAAAAGTTACTTGAATTTTCAAAATTAACATCAATATATAATTTCCAAAGAAATAAGAATATTTCACTATAACATAACAAATACAAATACTAGACACATTTTTCCCTTTCTTAAGTATTATTTCTAACTAATATTTTGCCTGTCTCCGAAGTTAGACATACGAACAAAATGGAGTAATCAGATAATATTTTGCCTGTCTCCAAAGTTAGACATACGAACAAAATGGATTAATCAGATAATATTTTTGCTTGTCTCCAAAGTTAGACATATGAACAAAATGGATTAATCAGATAATATTTTTGCTGTCTCCAAAGTTAGACATACGAAAAAAATGGATTAATCAGATAATATTTTGCATGTCTCCAAAGTTAGACATACGAAAAAAAATGGATTAATCAGATAATATTTTGCCTGTCTCCAAAGTTAGACATACGAACAAAATGGATTAATCAGATAATATTTTGCCTGTCTCCGAAGTTAGACATACGAACAAAATGGATTAATCAGATAATATTTTGCCTATCTCCAAAGTTAGACATACGAAAAAAATGGATTAATCAGATAATATTTTGCCTATCTCCGAAGTTAGACATACGAACAAAATGGATTAATCAGATAATATTTTGCCTATCTCCAAAGTTAGACATACGAACAAAATGGATTAATCAGATAATATTTTGCCTGTTTCCAAAGTTAGACATACGAACAAAATGGATTAATCAGATAATATGTTTGCTTGTTTCCGAAGCTAGACATACGAACAAAATGGATTATTCAGATAATATTTTGTCTGTCTCTAAAGTTAAACATACGAACAAAATAGTGATTTTTAAAATATTATGGTATCAAGAAATGTAGAAATGAATTCTCTTCGTTTGTAGCTATTTCAATTATTTTTATTTTTCCTTCCATAATGGTATCAACTCTTTTTTTTACTCTCCCCCTAAAGTATTAGCAAAATGTCGGATCCACTACCACCAATAGCAAGGGAATAAATGCGCCTACGAAGCGCCTTTGAACTTTGGGCCTAATTAGATATTTCTAGGCGCTGCGAATACTAGGCAATTAAAAGAACAATGTGTCTCAGTCGGTCCGTGCGTGTATGCGTGCTAGCTCACCTGGAAAACCTATTTTCCTACTGGCTAACTGTAAAGTGGTACTCTTTTCAAAACCAGACTCAAAACTTGAGCGCTGTGGTAGTTTTACCTTTATACGAGTGCAAAACTACGACATTTTAAACATTACTTCAGTGATACATACAAAAAATGCAACTAAACACATTAAATTAATTCTTTACTTTTCCGTGGTTTATAAATAACATAATACCATTATATCTCAATATAAATTCTAACAGGCGCCTAAAAATCGACAATTAGGCCTAAAGTTTAAATACGCTTTATACGCGAAGAACTAGTTTACCTGTTACTGTACTTAGCCTTAATAGTTTACCTGTTACTGTACTTAGCCTTAATAGTTTACCTGTTACTGTACTTAGCCTTAATAGTTTACCTGTTACTGTACTTAGCCTTAATAGTCACTGCCACAACTTTATTCATTTTCGATACTTTACAGCTAACACATTTTGTGAAAGAAAATACTTATAGGTTTCAGATGATATAAAAATGAGATTTAGAAAGGCATACACACGAAAATGTTGCAAAAAACAAACAAACATGGTGACAGTTGATTTTTAAGTTCTTGATACCACAATTTAAAAAATTCACTATCTTATAATCGTTATACGTTTTCAAATATCTCAACTTAAGGAAGATAAATTTTGTTTATGCCGTTTTCAAAATCATACTAAAGTATGTATGGAAACCTATACAAAATGCAGTACATAATAATCTAACAATACGAATTAACTATAAAAACACTTGAGTCTAATCTATATGTTACATTGTTTATTTTCTAAGTGTGGATACTGCTTAAGAAATAAGTACTAAAGTATTAGAATTTACAAGATTTTTAATAGCTTGAAAAATGTTCGTATACACTACTTCTAATCCTGGTGTGACACACATAACTATAAAGATCTACATTTGGCAAAACAGAGTTCATTCTTATTCAATAATGATGTCAGTTGCTATAAATTCAAGTACATCATAAGTTATGAACTTAAACGTGAAAGGCCACGATTTTTAGAGTTAAAAGCAAAAACCTTTCTACACTGTATGGCATATCACAGTAGTTGGATTTCAGAAATTGATCTCATCTTTACTCTCCAAATAGCTTTTGTTTTAAAATATTGGTATTTGCAACCTTAACGACGTTTTATGCAACACGTATACGACCAGGTCAGAAACTTCAAGATTCAATCATAAATATGTCCACTTTACAACTATTGACCAGGTACCGAATAAAAGGATTGGTTGTCAATGTAACATCACTCCTATAGCTTCTAATCTGTCTTGTAATCTGTACAAATATGTAACATTTGATAATAAGACACTAGCCTACTGTGTGAGCTAAATAAATATTACAGCTGGAGTACCCGTCCATTGAACGGGTTAAATAAACATTTGTTTGTAACAAAGAATAGGAAATTGTGCTTCTATTTTTTCTTAACATAATAAATATTAAAAGTGCAATAAAAATACATACTGAAACACATAATATTTTTAATAATTCTATCAATATGAAATTAGATGGGGAATCAATCCCCTCTTATTACCTTTCTCGTGTCATCCTGTGTCCAGTTTGGGGTTGATTCGTCAAGAAATGTGGAAACGTATGAGGAACAGATGTGAAATGACAGATATATGACCATGTATTTTTTCTCGGACACACACTTTGATTTATGTGCTAGATATAGATCTGAAAGAAATGGTCTACTCAATATTTGCAGCTTTCTCTTTTAGCATTCTGGAGTTTGAGGCAGCGTACGTGGGGATCAAGGGGGCTCTCCTAAAGCTATATCATTTCAAGCTTATTACACAGTAAAAGGATGAAAAGAAAATCACTTTGAACATGCTTTCTACAACTCTATATTTTATCTTTAGAAAGGAAAATCCAAACAATGTTTATTAATAGAGATGAGATTTGAGATATATAACTTTGCAAGTTTCTGCTGCAGATCAATAATGTTGCCCATATAACCAGGACACATTGGTTGGAAATATTGACGAAAAGAAAGAGAAGCTTTCAATTTTCAAATAACTTCGAAAAGTTCCCTTGTCTAAAGTGATAAGTAGACATTTGCATTCTAAACTTTATTTTGTTAACAACGTGTTTTATTTAAAGGAATGATCGACCGAAAATAAATTGAAAACTAAACACAACCATATTTATTATACAAAAATAATTAATTCCCTTTCTTGGTTAATAGAATTTAGTTTCAGTATTTACCTGCTTCTTCGATTGCCCACTTTGACCTTGTCTACATAATGAAAACTGTTTTTTCGGGAAGATTTGTTACATTGTTGGTTTGTTTTGTTTGTAACTAAGCACAAAGCTACGCAATGGGCTATCTGTGCTCTGCCCATTACGAGTATCAAAACCCGGATTCTAGCGTTGTAAGTCCGCATGCAGATTTGTTACATCTGTTGTAAAAGTTTAAGCATCTAGTTACAAATTGTTATGTAATAATTCAAGGTAAAAGATCACTCATTACATACTTTCAACATAACCAAATGATAAATAAGTCACATATTTTCCAGGATAACTTACCGCCCTGTTCTACGTGTCACAATTTACTTAGAAACTCCTCTCCAAAATCGTCTTGCTACTGTGTATGTGGTGAAATGATGCATAAATAAAGTTATCATGTATTGCACTTCTACTCGCCAGGTGTCGTTCTCTTTGTTGAAGATAAATTCAATTAATTTAGCGCCCATTTTGTCAACTGAAAACGTATGTTTCATGGAGAGAGTAGAGTCGTGCCAAACCCCCCCCCCCCGTACTCCTCTTAGGTAATGCCTTTGCAATAGATGGAACCACGTGAAGCGTTAGCGTACTAAGTCCAAAAAAGAGAGAAGGAAGATATAAGGTATGTTAATGATAAAACAAGACACGAACACGACAGGAAGCATTTATTAAACGTTTCGGAATCTTCATAATTCCATCATCAGTAATCTAGAAGTACAAAACAAACGAACGATATTTGTAATTACAACAGAAAAATGATATGCATAAGAAATAAACAATTCGAATATACAAATATAACACAAGAAAATGAAAACTACTACAGTATTACACACCCTTATTACCATACAGCAAGCCATTACACTTCAATTACTACTATAGTATGACACGTCTTTATTACCATACAGCAAGTAATTACACTTCAATTACTACTACAGTATTACACACCTTTATTACCATACAGCAAGTAATTACACTTCAATTACTACTACAGTATTACACACCTTTATTACCATACAGCAAGCAATTACACTTCAATTATTACTACAGTATTACACACCTTTATTACCATACAGCAAGCAATTACACTTCAATTATTACTACAGTATTACACACCTTTATTACCATACAGCAAGCAATTACACTTCAATTACTACTATAGTATGACACACCTTTATTCCAATACAGCAAGTAATTCCACTTCAGTTATTATTATTGTATTACCAACTTTTATCTCAATACAGCAAGTAATTCCATTTCAATTACTATTACAGTATTGCCCACCTTTATTCCAATACAGCAAGTAATTCCATTTCAATTACTATTACAGTATTGCCCACCTTTATTCCAATACAGCAAGTAATTCCATTTCAATTACTATTACAGTATTGCCCACCTATTTATTTAAGGTTGTTTAGTGAACTAATAAAGTATTTAAGTAAAGGTTATAAAACTTTGAGAATTCAAAAAAATATCATATAGATTAAATCAGTAATAGAATTAAAGCATGAAAATAGCACTGTCAATTTCCTTGTTGTTTTCGCTGCTATTAATAACATAAATGATGTCGATGTCAGAAAATATGATTTAAAGAAACCGATAAATCCTTATTATTTAATTTTATATGTCAATGTCGTTCCGGATGATTAAGCTGAATTAAGTTGTTTATATCACTGTTTATACCTATGTTTAGCTTCCTCATAATGTTTTTAAAGCACAAATACATAAATATCACTGTTTATACCTATGATTCTACACAAAAATAGTAAACAAAGTTAAAATATGTAACGATGGGCGGAGAGAACATCAATATTGTAACTATTTTGTTTAGTGCCGTTTAGCAACCAGATGGAAATTTGTGATTTTAGGTTTCAGAAAGAGCGTTAAAGTTTGAACTTTTGTCAACGTGCTTTTCCATAGATTACTTTAACTTTTATATCTTTTTCATCCCCAGTAGCTCAGCGGCACGTCTGTGGGCTTATAACACTAAAGATCGGGTTTAGATACCCGTGGCAAGCACAGATCCCATTGTATAGCTTCATGCTTGACTACAAACAAACAAGTAAAACGTGTCCATACAATAAACATCGTGTTTCTTATGTACTAAATGTGCATTAACCGTTGCATCTTTCTTTTTGACCTTATTTAAACTTACAAATATAATACCAGTAAATTATTATTATTGGTCATCTTTAACAATAAACTCTGGTGTCAAGTTTGGAGCCGATCTCACATCTGATGCATTATGTAGGTCAGTGAGTAAATAAGAACGAACTAGAAATATATGTTTATGTGATTTGTTTATTTGTTTGTTATTTTCAGAGAAAAGCCACATTGGGCTATCTGCTGTGTCCACTCTATGTGGTTTGTTTATTTGTTTGTTATTTTCAGAGAAAAGCCACATTGGGCTATCTGCTGTGTCCACTTTATGTGGTTTGTTTATTTGTTTGTTATTTTCAGAGAAAAGCCACATTGGGCTATCTGCTGTGTCCACTTTATGTGATTTGTTTATTTGTTTGTTATTTTTAAAGTAAGGCCACATTGGGCTATCTGCTGTGTCCACTTTATGTGATTTGTTTATTTGTTTGTTATTTTTAAAGCAAAGCCACATTGGGCTATCTGCTGTGTCCACTTTATATGATTTGTTTGGTATTTTTTAGAGCGAGGAATCGAACCCTGGATTTTAGCGTTGTACATCCGTAGACTTACTGCTGTTCCATCTGTTTACAAAGGGAGAAGTCTCTTAAGGTAGTTGTATTGACTTTAAAGGCTGTCATAGAACATCTAAAGTTGATGGATGAAGGTCTGTACGTGAAAGATGTATTTCATCCCCCATAAGTGTACGTTTTCCTAAGACAGATAGAAGTAATCATTTTTCAAATAAGGACACTTAATAACAAGGATCACCCTAACTACTCTAATTTTGGTAACACTAAAATATTCAGATAGATGCGTTCTTAAGACATTTTATACATAAATTTCCTTCCTTTGTTTAATGAATAAATTGTTCCGCAAAGACCCATACAGAGCTAACCAAGAAAAAAGTGTTTCTCAATATCACCTGGAAATATTAATGTAAAAATATTTCTGTATAACAGCTATTAATTTACTTACTCGAAACGTTTCACCTTGTTCTTTGTTTGAAGTAGAAACGTTGCAAAACGACGCTTAATCGTCTTTTTTTCATATTTGTTATTGTTTTTGGCAATGGGATAAGAACCATTAATTCTCTGATCTACACGCTATACGCGACAAGGCTCTACCCATGTCATGCTCTTTATGTTTGTTTTTTTCAATGATAATTACTTACACATAGAACATTTTTCCACAGACAAAGAAGATAATGTTAAGAAATAATGGGCTATAAACTACTCAAAAAATATAAAGATAATCTAAAACGTAATGATTCAGGAAAAGTAGATTGCAAAAAATTTAAACGAGATTGTCATATCAAAACATCATTATTTTTTTATGTCGACCAGAATTACTTATTAAAAGGCTTTTATTGTTTCAATTGTGATACGATATTACTATAACTATATTCAGTAAATATGAAGTTTTTAATAAATAAGAAACAGTATTATGACGTAAAAAATGAACAAAATAGGGATACATTTTCAATCCATTTCAAATTATCGCTTACAATGGATAAGCTAATAAACATTGATGTTTAATTGAATCACATAAAAACAGTTGGTCGTTATTTTTTAATGTAGTTGACTAATAGGATATCACAGCCTTTAGGTCTACACATTAATAATTTTAAACTCAACCTTGTAGGTTTCGTTAAATTTTCAATACCTACTTTTTTTGAAATTCTCACTGTTTTACAAGTACCACTGCTACATGATATTGAGAAATATATTAACTCATGTTTTCCAAATTATTAAATCTTATAATATAATATTTTATCGCAAAATATACGTTCAGAATTAAGGAATGCTTTTATCTTCATCATGAGCTTATTTATGTACGTGATCCCATCTGCTGGCATGCGTAGTTCCTCGAGAAACAAAATTAAGTAAGAATAATCTCAGCTGAAATAAAGTTTATATTTTATTTAACAACGAGCTGTTGCGTAATTATTTAGTCCACAAGGAAGATCGGAGACGATCTCACAAGCGATAATTGGTTAATATATACAATCGTATAAGACAAAAATATTTACAGATTGGAAATAACTAAAGCTGGGAACATCAGGAGATAAATGTTTCACAGTTTGGATTACGAAACAACTCACGAGATACCCGAGCCGTTCAAACTGTCTGTTTTGTTTGCTAAACTCAAAGCTACACGATGAGCTATATGTGATGTGCCCACTACGGGCAATGTGGGCCCTCAGACTTACCGCTGAAACACTTGGCGGTCATTCAAAATGAACAGTAACGCTTGAGGAGAAACAATATCCGATTAATTAATTACGTGTTGACGAAAGGTCATTAATCAATACTGCTTAATTTAATAATCAAAATTAATATTATTACTCATGCTTATATTCTCCAGTTAAACATCTTTATATTTTCCAATTGTCTTTTAAGTTTAAAGTATTTAATTGCAAACCAATGGTCTAAATAGTGTATTTCCTACATGACCATCAGACTCTGCTCTACTCTGAAATTATAACACAAGAAAATGAGCATGAATGTAGCCGGTGCTGGATGAAACCAACAATTTTTATAGTGAAGAAAATAACGTTATATAATACATCAAGTCGGACCACTTACTTTATATTCGTTCCGGAAAATATACTGAAAGAAACAAAACGGACCACTTACTTCTTCCTCGTTCCGGAAAACATACTGAAAGAAACAAAACGGACCACTTACTTCTTCCTCGTTCTGGAAAACATACTGAAAGAAACAAAATGGACCACTTACTTCTTCCTCGTTCTGGAAAACATACTGAAACAAACAAAACGGACCATTTACTTCTTCCTCGTTCCGGAAAACATACTGAAAGAAACAAAACAGACCACTTACTTCTTCCTCTTTCCGGAAAACATACTGAAAGAAACAAACAAGCACTAACGTGTACTATAAAATGTAGTCGTAGAAAATTTGTTCTTTTGTATATCTGTGCTCTATATAAATTAGTAATATTACACGAGGGTAGATGTAGTCTAATCGAATATTATCTGATCCTAACTTCTTCACATAGGTTACTTAGAAGACAAAGTATCTTTTGATCTTCACTTTGCAAGAACTAAAAGTGTAAATATTTTAACAGGATTAAAGTATACTGAATATATGTAAGGGAACAACATGTGTTGAAAATAATTGAAAAATCACTATACAACACATTCGTTCTTCTTTAACGATTACATGTGAAGCAACTTTACCTGAAAATATTATTATTCTTAACTTTGTTTAACGCAAACTGGAGTTTATTATGAGACATTTCTATAAACGTAAATAAAATCACGAACTATATCTACAGAATGTAACTTTATTATCTCAATATTTCGCTATAACAGCTTAGTCAGGAACTATCGATA
>NW_013670381.1:64966-74886 GCF_000517525.1 Limulus polyphemus
TACTTCGTCAAAGTTCAAAATATTAAAATCTTTAAAATGCCATTAACGTCTCTACACTGAAGGCCAACAAGTTCTTCGATAATCTTTGAGAAATGTACCAACCATATTTTCATATAAGGTTTAAAATTAGAACTTACTCTTTAGGTAGGACAGGACAATAATAGTGATTCAAAGTAGGACTTGCATCTTGACAAGAATAGTAACTAGTGACTAAAAAAGAACAGAAACATAAGTAGCTACTTTTGAAGTAAAACAGGACAAATAAATAGTGACTTAGAATAAAGTAGGACAGTAATTAATAACTCTTCAAAGTAATATACAATATATGACTAAAGACGTACATTATGCTAATATAATAATAAACTGGCAAACAATGATTTAAAAGTAAAATGTTTTATTTTGAAGAAGACAGACCAGTGTTCTGTACAAACAAGTAGAATATATCCACAAAATGAGCCACTTTGTTATGGTTATAAATCATTTTTGTCACTTTGTTATTACAACACAAGAGAAAGTTGTGATCATTAAAATAAGACGAAACACTTAGTTGTAGTTTCTTGAGTAAGAAAGAAGAGCAACTAGTGACTCTAGAAGTACGTAACGATAATTAGTGATCCTTGAATTAAAACAGTAAGCAGTGACTCTAGAAGAAGAACGTAACGATAATTAGTGATCCTTAAATTAAGACAGTAAGTACTGACTCTAGAAGAAGAACGTAACGATAACTAGTAATCCCTGAATTAAGACAGTAAGTACTGACTCTAGAAGAAGAACGTAACGATAATTATAATTATCGTTACGTACTTCTTCTAGAGTCACTACTTACTGTCTTAATTCAAGGATCACTAATTATCGTTACGTACTTCTTCTAGAGTCAGTACTTACTGTCTTAATTCAAGGATTACTAATTATCGTTACTTCTTCTTCTAGAGTCAGTACTTACTGTCTTAATTCAAGAATTAGTAATTATCGTTACGTTCTTCTTCTAGAGTCACTGCTTACTGTCTTAATTAAGGATTACTAATTATCGTTACGTTCTTCTTCTAGAGTCAGTACTTACTGTTTTAATTCAAGAATTAGTAATTATCGTTACGTTCTTCTTCTAGAGTCACTACTTACTGTTTTAATTCAAGAATTAGGTGATCCTTGAATTAAGACAGTAAGTAGTGACTCTAGAAGAAGAACGTAACAATAATTACTAATTCTTGAATTAAGACAGTAAGCAGTGACTCTAGAAGAAGAACGTAACGATAACTAGTAATCCTTTAAGATTGTGTGCTTTAGTAACCCAAGTTGTACAACCAATTTATAGGTGCTTTAGTAACCCAAATTGTACAACCAATTTATAGGTGCTTTAGTAACCCAAGTTATAAACCGATTTATAGGTGCTTTAGTAACCCAAGTTATAAACCGATTTATACGTGCTTTAGTAACCCAAGCTGTAAACCGATTTATAGGTGCTTTAGTAACCCGAGCTGTAAACCGATTTATAGGTGCTTTAGTAACCCAAGTTATAAACCGATTTATAGGTGCTTTAGTAACCCAAGTTGTAAACCGATTTATAGGTGCTTTAGTAACCCAAGTTATAAACCGATTTATAGGTGCTTTGGTAACCCAAGTTGTACAACCAATTTATACGTGCTTTAGTAACCCAAGTTATAAACCGATTTATAGGTGCTTTAGTAACCCAAGTTATAAACCGATTTATACGTGCTTTAGTAACCCAAGCTGTAAACCGATTTATACGTGCTTTAGTAACCCGAGCTGTAAACCGATTTATAGGTGCTTTAGTAACCCAAGTTATAAACCGATTTATAGGTGCTTTAGTAACCCAAGTTATAAACCGATTTATAGGTGCTTTAGTAACCCGAGCTGTAAACCGATTTATAGGTGCTTTAGTAACCCAAGTTATAAACCGATTTATAGGTGCTTTAGTAACCCAAGTTGTAAAACATTTTGATTTGTCAAAGAAACAGTACCAATGGTGATTATCTCATCAAGTAAATGTAGCAGTGGTCAGAAGATCATCATGACCGAACGAGACCGCCGTTTTTATGTCAAATTCTGTCCTGAAGGAATGGAACCTAATTTTTTGGCATACCTCGTAGAAGCTTGCGGATGCCCTACCCTAAAGACCTGAAGTAGTTCAAGGTGAAACACACAGTATGAAGCCTCTACCAAGGATGTTTTTATTACAATGTCAACCACCAGACATATTTTCTACAGAACACAATTTGTGTTGTAGTCATTCAAACATCAGTCTTGATTTCCACAGAACACAAGTTGTGTTGTAGTCATTCAAACACCAGTCATATTTTCTACAGAACACATGTTGTGTTGTAGTCATTCAAACACCAGTCTTGATTTCCACAGAACACATGTTTTGTTGTAGTCATTCAAACATCAGTCTTGATTTCCACAGAACACAAGTTGTGTTGTAGTCATTCAAACACCAGTCTTGCTTTCCACACAACACAAGCTGTGTTGTAATCATTCAAACACCAGTCTTGCTTTCCACAGAACACATGTTGTGTTGTAATCATTCAAACATCAGTCATATTTTCTACAGAACACAAGTTGTGTTGTAGTCATTCAAACACCAGTCATATTTTCTACAGAACACATGTTGTGTTGTAGTCATTCAAACACCAGTCATATTTTATACAGAACACAAACTGTGTTGTAGTCATTCAAACACTAGTCTTGCTTTCCACACAACACAAGCTGTGTTGTAATCATTCAACCACCAGTCTTGATTTCCACAGAACACAAACTGTGTTGTTTTTAACTCAAGTTGTTTTACAGGTAAACGAAACTAAATAGATTAAGCAAAAAAAAAGCACTTTTGATAAGATTTTTCTTCGTGCATTGTGACACTTTGTACACAAACTTGGAAATCTAAATGTTTTAATGTAATTGATACGTTAAGAATAACGCGGGGACTTTGATCTCATGCGTATTTGTCATATCGTCAAGTAGTGATCCAGTTGACAACGATATCAACTCATCAGCAGTCTCATGTTGATCTTTTCTTTGCTTCTTATCTTGCTTTCTTTTGTATCTATTTTGATCAGGATACTGAAATGTCTCATCATAACCACAGATGCTGCCCAGTCTGAGTCTGTCAATAAAGAAATTCATTAATTGTATAAAATTAAGCTGAATACTTACGCAGATTAAATTATGATTATTGAATAAATCATTAAAATATACCACAGACAACAGTAACTGCATGTTTAACATGAACAACACAACGTCAAGTGGACATTATCTAATTTGTCATAATATAAAACTTACTGTTTTATATTGTTCTTATAGCCTTCATGTATAACCACATTGCATACAAGGTCATAGTTATAATTATGTTTACTAATTAAATCCTCTGCACAACCTGTAGACATTTAACACATTTTGGAAAGGCCGATACAAATTTGCATTAAATATGTTTGCCTAAAAATGGCTAACTTAGCTTCCGAATTGAAGATAGTCAATTTTGAAAGATGTTCCATCATCCAGAATGTTTTCTTTACTCTAAAGTAGATCTAGCTTGAGTTTAAAAATACTGGAATAGATGTTTGAGTATTTTAAACAATCAGGGATTAGAACGAAAATCCACAACATATTGTAATAACATTAACAGTGACTAATTTATAAACATGTTCATATCATCATGAAGGAAATGTCAGGAACTAGAATTTGTAAAATGTGTAAAAATTAAACATACTTTTCAATATATAATGCAGAAATAGCTAAGACAATCCGCGCGCTAATTTATTTTCACGTTTAATATATTTCGCTCTTGAAATTCTGATACCCAACTTGATGTTTGATATCAGCTCTTATTTTGTTTGGCGTTTTTTGTTTTCATTTAATATATTTTGCCTTTAAGTTATATCACAAAACGGTAACAAGTTGTATGCGAAGGAAGATCTGTTGATCGGTAATTTATTCCATATCACATGGCAATATTATATCACAAACGGTACAAGTTGTATGCGAAGGAAGATCTGTTGATCGGTAATTTATTCCATATCACATGGCAATATTATATCACAAAACGGTAACAAGTTGTATGCGAAGGAGATCTGTTGATCGGTAATTTATTCCATATCACATGGCAATATTATATCACAAAACGGTAACAAGTTGTATGCGAAGGAAGATCTGTTGATCGGTAATTTATTCCATATCACATGGCAATATTATATCACAAAACGGTAACAAGTTGTATGCGAAGGAAGATCTGTTGATCGGTAATTTATTCCATATCACATGGCAATATTATATCACAAAACGGTAACAAGTTGTATGCGAAGGAAGATCTGTTGATCGGTAATTTATTCCATATCACATGGCAATATGACTAGATATTTACAGACAAACTTCTAAACCTTTACATACAATTTAAGAGTTTCTTATGGAGGAGGATACTATCGTGGAGGTTATGATGGTTTCGGAGGAGGATACTATCGTGGAGGTTATGATGGTTTCGGAGGAGGATACTATCGTGGAGGTTATGATGGTTTCGGAGAAGGATACTATCGTGGAGGTTATGATGGTTTTGGAGGAGGATGCAATGGTTTTTATCATTAACACTTTTAAGTATTCAAAAACTTGTAATTAATTGTGCGTTGTTTAAAAGTCAACAAATATTTATAAATATGTACTGAATTGAGACTTGGTATAATTGGGTAATAGAACACTAACAACAAACAAATCATTTATTTACAATAAAGGTTCAAAATCAAAACTAAGTGAAACCGCTATAGCGAAATATAGTTGTTGTTTTTCCTCAAAATATATGGGGAGTAAATTTCTTTGCGCGAAATTCAAAACAAACAAACAAATCTTCTTTAATGTCGAATTATTTCGTTTTTTATATATTAATTCAAACAAGGAGTATTTATCGAATGTTAGGACTCTCTTAGTCAGTCGCTTTAAATTCTACGTATTAAGATATCTTTACAGCGTATTCAAGTGCAAATGAAGTTGTGGACATAGGTATAAATAATTGTGTTTGAATAAGTTTAAAGCAAAGTTTATAACACGTAGAGATACATATATTATGATGTTCAGTTTAAAGACATGTATTTTAGAAACAGGAACAGAATCTGTCAAAGACATTTGAACACCTTTAGTAAATACATGTTGGTTGTTGTGACACAGGTAATGTACGAAAGAAGATAAATTAGTGTAAGCATGCTTTAACAACCTGTAAAATATAAAACATTAACACCTTTAGTAAATACATGTTGGTTGTTGTGACACAGGTAATGTACGAAAGAAGATAAATTAGTGTAAGCATGCTTTAACAACCTGTAAAATATAAAAAAAACTGTGTTTCTCATCTTGGATAACAAACCGTGTTCACTTGAATAATGTAATTTCTCATCAGCCCAGAGCGATCAATAATAACGTTATCCAAATATATCTTTAGGTGTGAGAGACAGCTTAGTGTTGGTTTTATACCTTTGTATTGTTTCTTGTAGTAAAAGAAGATTATTTATATGTGCAGTTAGGTTTAGCAGAAAATCTTCGTCGACTGTTGATGACATCTTTATCTTCTGCCAAACAGTATTGTATACCTTAAAAATTTATCACTTCTAAGTACAATATACGTACATGTTAGTCCTCATAAATCATATGTACAACAAAAGTTAACATCAGATGTTCCATGTCGGCTCATTACTTGTCCCACATCATTGTATGTCCTGAGAACATCTAGACATTGTATTGTAACGTGTAAATAGTTCTACCCCCCCACATCTCCCCCGTATCTTCCATATCTTTAGTTGTATATTGCATGCTAGAATTTATTATTTCTATGATCACCACCAACTTTAGAAATATATAACAATGTTAATTAGAAATAGCTCAATATTTTCTCAAGTTTTGTATTCAGTCTGTTTCATATGAACAGGTGTATAATGTTTTGATCATCATGTAATCTGCGGTTGTACACAAAGTATTACCTATGGTCAGCAACTGATCCGGGATTGTTACTCACAATGGCAGACCTGGAAACAACCAACGACTGTTTGTTTTTTGTCAAAACTTTACTTTGATGTCCAACACTAGGAGACTTGAATATCGTGACAATAAATAGCTAAGATTCTTACTATAACAAGAAATCGTATATACTGTTTCTATTCTTCTAATTACATACTCCAGATTGTTGTGCTACACTTAGTACTTTCAAAATTTAATAAATCTGAATTTTATTACTGGCGTTTTATAAAAAACATATTTCGATTACATCACCTTTCACGGGGATAGCACTGTGTTCAGTGAATTTAATTTGTTGTTTTTAAATTTCAAAGAGATCCCTTTGAATCAAAGTATAGAAATAACATAACTTTTTCAAATTCGATAAAATGTGCATCACGTACGGTTATCAGCTCTTCTTTCTAAAAACACGGGCACAGTGCAGATAACCCATTAATAACTTTACGCTTAAAACCAACCAAAGTTATAGAATGATTTTAATATCTGCGTCCTTAGTGATATTTTAAAGTAACTTCCAATTGCTTCACGATATCTCTGTACTAAAGTGAGAAATGTGTTAAACTTACGAATTATGTCTTTAATATATACGCTCTTACCTCGTTTGGTGAAAGTTAAAAATCTGGCTAGTTTGGTTAACCAAATCCACAGATTCCTACTATAAAACTAATGAAGTTTTGGTGAAAGTTAAAAATCTGGCTAGTTTGGTTAACCAAATCCACAGATTCCTACTATAAAACTAATGAAGTTTTGGTGAAAGTTAAAAATCTGGCTAGTTTGGTTAACCAAATCCACAGATTCCTATTATAAAACTAATGAAGTTTTTTTTTTTTATCCATAGTGACTTATGATTGGAATAAACCTAAACAATATGTCTTTGTGATGACATAAGAAAGTTTATAGGTCTGTTACATTAGAAATGTTTTTTAGCTTTAAACTAAATTAATGAATTCTATGTAAGTTTACGGGAATATGTAATACACTAAAATGTTGTTGGACCAACAATACGTTTGTAATTAATAACATAGCCTTGTAGACAAAGACGATGGAGGGTCTCTAGTGGATGGTAAAATTCATCCCTTAGGGTCAGTTTGGAGTTGTTTATCAGGAACCTATTGACCCAGATCTTAGTCTGTCTCTGGAGTCAGCTCTATAACCAAATTTTTTCTCTCTCTCTCTTCTACCCCTCTTTCTCTTTTGTCGGTTACACCCCGACTTTTCTTAAAGCAACAACAAGGTACTCCTAGAATAGAACATTGTAATGACTCAGCTTCCACGCAGGTGCTGCCATAGTCTGGTTTTCCCCACTTAGAACTATTTATTTTGGCTTTAAGCTACAATAGGCTGATAAATAAAGTCACGTGTTGTCTCCGTAACATTTCGGAAAGTTTTCTTATCTTTGTCACGCCCAACTGAAGAAGATTAAGTTTAAAAATTTGAACTATTGGGTGAAATAGGGGGAGGGGATGTTAGGTCGTAGACTGAAAGAACTTTGAAATAATTTTGCTGCCCTATTTGTAAAAGTGTATTACGTAACCTTTAAGGTATAAAAGCAACAGGTAAACCAAGTTACAATACAGAAAAAGTAACCTTTGGAGAATCAAGTAAAGAAGTCTGTAGCTGTTGAGGTAAAAAATAGAAAGATGTGAAAGTACCCTGTCAGACTTATCAACTTAGGTTACTTAGTTCTCTGTCAGACTTATCAACTTAGGTTACTTCATTCTCTGTCAGACTTATCAACTTAGGTTACTTCATTCTCTGTCAGACTTATTAACTTAGGTTACTTCATTCTCTGTCAGACTTATCAACTTAGGTTACTTAATTCTCTGTCAGACTTATCAACTTAGGTTACTTAATTCTCTGTCAGACTTATCAACTTAGGTTACTTCATTCTCTGTCAGACTTATCAACTTAGGTTACTTCATTCTCTGTCAGACATATCAACTTTGGTTACTTAATTCTCTGTCAGACTTATCAACTTTGGTTACTTAATTCTCTGTCAGACTTATCAACTTTGGTTACTTAATTCTCTGTCAGACTTATCAACTTTGGTTACTTAATTCTCTGTCAGACTTATCAACTTAGGTTACTTAATTCTCTGTCAGACTTATCAACTTTGGTTACTTAATTCTCTGTCAGACATATCAACTTAGGTTACTTAGTTCTCTGCCAGACATATCAAATTTGGTTACTTAATTCTCTGTCAGATTTATCAACTTAGGTTACTTAATTCTCTGTCAGACTTATCAACTAAAGATTTGACGTTGTATCGTGTAATAAGTCATACTCCATATTATTATTGTAATCGGCTAAAATACATTTTTCCCGCAAGTGTTGTCATTTATTTCCTTTTATAAACTTATTTTTAGAAGATAGATTTTGTATTATAAAACAGGGAAGTGAATATTTGGAATCACCGTAAGGATGATTTTATTTTCTTCTTTCGAACGATAGTTTTGAGTCAACTGTGAAAACATCAACAATGAAGTCGACTACTGTCCTCGCTGCTTGCTTGTTGTCCTGCGTGCTGATGTTTTCAAGCTTCCAAGATGCTGAAGCTCTTGGTAAAATCAAGAAGCTACTTCCACTACTTCTTTTGGGAGCAGGAGGAAAACGAGTGGTTCCATTACCAATTCCATTTCCCATCCCTATTGCTTTGTCGTAAGTTTTGATTTACTTTTAACTCCAAACTAAGACTATCACGAGACTAGAAACTACAGGAAAGCTGTTTATTTAGTTGAAAAACAATCACAGCTGGTGAGATATTTAACGTAGTAATGTACTAAATACATATACTAGGTCTTTGACTTTCAGTATATAGAGAGTCACACAAGAAACTGGTATAAACTCTACAGAAGTTCTAATTATCCCTTAGGTCTATTAATCAATCGCTAAAAATAAGTATTTATTACTTATCAAAAAGGTTTAACCTAACGATTCACAATCATTTCTTAGTTCTTGCTAGAGTCAGTTGTTGTTTTTTAAAAACTAACGAATACTTGAAAAATGGATATCAAAATAGTAACTGTTTGTGTTATCTATCAATCTAACAGTATAAAGTAATGTAGTTAATAAAACTATAAACTACTACTGAGCTGTGAGATTGTTGAAAGTTTTTGTAAAACTATTAAAAGCTGCGACATGAAAACAATATTGCTGAGCTGAAAACTAGCTTTACTGTACATGTTCTGAAACTAGCTTTACTATACATGTTCTGAAAACTAACTTTATCGTACATGTTCTGAAAATTAGCTTTAGTGTACATGTTTATACATGTTCTGAAAACTAGCTTTATTGTACATGTTCTGAAAACTAGCTTTATTGTACATGTTCTGAAAACTAGCTTTATTGTACATGTTCTGAAAACTATCTTTACTGTATATGTTCTGAAACTAGCTTTATTATACATGTTCTGAAACTAGCTTTACTGTACATGTTCTGAAATTTAGCTTTACTGTACATGTTCTGAAACTAGCTTTATTGTACATGTTCTGAAACTAGCTTTACTGTACTTGTTCTGAAACTAGCTTTACTGTATATATTATTTATTCTTTGATTACTGAATACGAACATTTCTAAAATCCGGGTTAAAACTGCCACAATATTATGCTTTTAATATGAATATAATGAGAAATTTTGAGTTTTACGAGCGTGGCCTAGTGGTTAGTGAGCCAGAGGTGAAGGTCTGAGCCGCAATGTTGTTGAACATTTTTAACTGTATGTTTGAGTAGTAGCGAGTGCTGATAACTGTCTGCCTTCTCTTTGGTCAGTAGATCAAAATTATAGACAGTAAGACAAGCCTCATTGGGGTATTTATTTTGGCCATTTTGAAAAGAACAATACCAGTTTAATGATACTCTGTGTGTGTGTGTGTGTATATATATATATATATATATATATATTGCTCAATATACTTC
>NW_013670381.1:75459-77548 GCF_000517525.1 Limulus polyphemus
CTGTGTGTGTGTGTGTGTGTGTATATATATATATATATATATATATATTGCTCAATATACTTTTCATTACAGGTCTAGCCATAGTTATGGAAGCTATGACGGTTGGAATAGCTACGGAAGTTATGGTGGATACGGACATAGTCTAGATTATGGACACAGTGTGGGTTATGGGCATAGTACTGGCTTCGACAGTCCTGTTCTTGGTGGTTATAGCTATGGAGGATACAGTGGAAATGGATGGTAGAATTATATCAGAAATGTAACTTAATTATTCGTTTACCTTTTGTTCAGGGTATTGTATTAGGTGTATATTTACAAAACACGTATGGTCCACAATCTCTCCTCAGTTGTCCAATCTACACATCTTTACCATATACGCCAGAAACTAACTTTAACCAACTTCATCTTTTCACCGTGTATGTTTTTCAAATTTGTATATAATTTCTACTTTCACATTGTACAATAGTCATTTTCTGACTTGTGAACGTTATCTTAACAATAAAACACTTTATATAAGATAATTTGTGTTTATGTTGTGAACGTTATCTTAACAATAAAACATTTTATATAAGAGAATCTGTGTTTATGAGAATCCTATATTCCGAACTCCTAATAGCGTAGGATTAATGCATCGAAGCTACACTGTGCAAAATATAAGATACATATAAACAAGTCTAATAAAAACCAAAACAGAAAACACTGAATGATGCTAATTCGTAATAAATTTATATTATATATATATATATATATATATTGTTCCCACGAACAACTTAATTAAACACCAAAAAGTTAGCTTGAAATCCAAAAAAATTTCGAACCAACATCTTTACTTTCAATTTATTTGAAATCTCTCCTTACAACCAATTTCTTAAATGAACTTTATTTTTGAAAATAACAAACAGTAAATGGGAAATATTTATGATTATAGAAGAGTTTACATTAAACATTTGATTCGTTTTTATATTTATAGTTTTTGTATAACAACTCTACTTTAAACACAGACATATATATAACTATTTGTTATATGTATATATAGGTATTCATTATGGTTCTATCAGTATTATTCTATCACGAGCCACTCAAGCTATAAAATTCAAATTCACTATACAGCGGATTGTAGTTTATTAAAGTAATGAAACCTCTTTAAAGCTAAGCCAATTATTTTGTAGTAAATTATAATCTTATCTTTTGATAATTACCCGTAATATTTGTTTGTTTCGGACACTCGTCTTGCCATTTCTAATTTTGAAATAATAAACTAGAAGGAAGGTAGCTAGTAAACGACACCTACCGTCCAATCTTGGGCTAATTTAATGGAACAGTGGTATTTGACAAAAGTGTGAAGAACGATCATGTTTTAACAGGAAGCGAATTATGGACAGATTAAGAATCCGTTATGCTCAATACAGACTTACTTATTGGTTCATCAGTAAGCTTCACTGTTATACTAAATTGTATTTAAAATTTATAAAGTAAGCATGTCTGTAATACACGGAACATTAGAAATACTTGAACAATCGAGTTCAATAAAATTATTCGTGAAGTCACCCTAAACGAAACATTACCTACAGCAAGCTCTTGGAATAAAGAAAATATCTCAGTTGACACAGACTACAGAAAACACACTAAAGATATAAAACAAACTATGTTACAAACAGGATATAAAGATACCGAAATCGACAGACAAATTAAAAAGGCTAACGACACTCAGCAGAAAAACATCCTAAATCAGAGCAATACTAAACTTTCAAATATAATTCCTTTTATTATTACCTATCAGTTTAAACTCAGAAACGTTTCACGAATTCTGAAAAAAACATTTTCATCTCCTACAACTCAACGATCGCATTAAACAGATATTTCCTGAAGTTCCCGTTGTCTCCTTCCGAAAAAGCAGAACTAAAATAGATATCTTTGTTCACACAAAAGTGAATTACATCCTACCCAAAAATATTTGTCGTCCATGTAATAAAGCACGTTGTCAAACCTGCAAGTTCATAAAAACCACTGACTCATTTTCTGGCAAGCACAATCAAAGAAACTTCAAAATATCTAAAGAAATCACTTGTGAAAAAAAACACCATTACCC
>NW_013670381.1:77602-80247 GCF_000517525.1 Limulus polyphemus
ACAACAACCATAAATCTTCTGTTAACACTGAAAAAGATCTTCCTGTTGCTCAACACTTTAACCAACCCAGTCATTCTATTAACGATGTTACTCTCAACGGCATTGAAACAGGATACAAAACTAAAGCAGATAGAGAAATAAAACAAGCTTATTGGATTACTAATCTAAACACTGTTCAAACGTGTGAAATTTATCTAAACCCTGGAATCAGTGATCTCCGATCATTGGTTTTTCTATTAGAAAAATAATTTTTGATTATTTATTTATTTGTTCATGTTGTGTGAACGCTGAATTTCCTAAAACTTACTGTTTATTTAAGATAATTTTCCAGATCTGTTTTTATAAATGATGAAGCATAACATATCTTTTTCAAGCAGTCTCCAGGTGTCACCTTTATTTCATTTAAATTCTTAAGTATAGTTTTAAATATACATATATTTATACATTTCTAAAGTAAAATATCCCTAACACCTTTTCACATACACTATCATCATCGGCTACATCGTACCGGAAATGAGATGCTTACAACAGTACATAGAGAAATTGACAATCATTTTCTGGAAAACCGGAAGACCTTCATGACGTCACAAAACCCCCTTTACATATATATCACACATTCGATTACACCACCATTCCCAGTTTTCCCATGAAAAAAAAGGTTCACCTTTCGAAAGCGCACATTTTATATGTTTTTTATTCATTTCTATCCAGCCTTCTTGAACCTACGTGTTTTTCTAACATCTAGTATATTCTTTGATCGTAATAGCACACCGGATACTCTGAGAACATGTCCTGATAAAACGACTTAACTATAAATTAACCATACTGAATTCACAGTCACTATACAATCTTGTTGATATATATATACACTACTTTATGTTAACCATACTGCGTTTATAGTAACTATACAATGGTACTGATATATACACTACTTTATAAAACCATATACTGCCCTCACAGTCACTATATAATGGTGTTGATATATATACAGTACTTTATATTAACCATACTGCCCTCACACTCGCTATACAATGGTGTCGATATATATACACTACTTTATAAAAGCATATACTGCCCTCACAGTCGCTATACAATGGTGTTCATATATACACTACTTTATAAAAGCATTTACTGCCCTAACAGTCGCTATACAATGGTGTTCATATACACACTACTTTATAAAAGCATATAGTGAACTCACAGTCACTATAAAATGGTTTTGATATATATATATACACACACTACTTTATATTAACCATACTACCTTCACAGTCTCTATACAATGTTGTTGATATATATACACTACTTTATATTAACCATACTGCCTTCACTGTTACTATACAATAGTGTTGATATATATACACTACTTTATAAAAGCATATACTGCCCTCACAGTCGCTATACAATGGTGTTGATATGTACACTACTTTAATAGCAATATATATACTGCCTTCACAGTCGCTATACAATGATATTGATATATATACACTACTTTATAAAAGCATATACTGCCCTCAAAGTCGCTATACAATGGTGTTGATATATATACTACTTTATAACAATATATACTGCCTTCACAGTCGCTATACTATGGTGTTGATATATATATACTACTTTATAGAAACATATATACTGCCTTCACAGTCGCTATACAGTGGTGTTGATATATTTACTACGTTATAACAATATATACTGTCTTCAGACGCACTATACAATGATGTTGATATATACACTACTTTATATTAACCCTACTCCCTTCACATTCTCTATACAATGTTGTTGATATATACACTACTTTATAAAAACATATACTGTCTTCACAGTCGCTATACAGTGGTGTTGATATATATACACTACTTTATAACAATATATACTGTCTTCAGAGTCACTATACAATGATATTGATATATATACTACTTTATAACAATATATACTGTCTTCAGAGTCACTATACAATGATGTTGATATATATACTACTTTATAACAATATATACTGTCTTCAGAGTCACTATACAATGATGTTGATATATACACTACTTTATATTAATCATACTCCCTTCACAGTATCTATACAATGTTGTTGATATATACACTACTTTATAACAATATATACTGTCTTCAGAGTCACTATACAATGATATTGATATATACACTACTTTATATTAATCATACTCCCTTCACAGTCGCTATACAGTGGTGTTGATATATATACACTACTTTATAACAATATATACTGTCTTCAGAGTCACTATACAATGATGTTGATATATATACTACTTTATAACAATATAAACTGTCTTCAGAGTCACTATACAATGATGTTGACATATATACTACTTTATAACACTATATACTGTCTTCAGAGTCGCTATACAATGATGTTGATACATATACTACTTTATAACAATATATACTGTCTTCAGAGTCACTATACAATGATGTTGATATATATACTACTTTATAACAATATAAACTGTCTTCAGAGTCACTATACAATGATGTTGACATATATACTACTTTATAACAATATATACTGTCTTCAGAGTCGCTATACAATGATGTTGATATATATACTACGTTATAACAATATATACTGTCTTCAGAGTCGCTATACAATGATGTTGATATATATACTACGTTATAAC
>NW_013670382.1:0-6219 GCF_000517525.1 Limulus polyphemus
AAATATATTATTAATATATTAAATTATATTAATATATTAATAATATATTTAATAAAAATCTCCATCTTCCATGTAAAGACGTTTAACATAAAAATCAGAGAAAAATCTATCACTACATATAACTTGTAAAGGAAAATAATTCCAAGTACGTGAATTATATATAAGTGTTGAAAACTTGCTTTTCCTTCCACGCTAGACGATCGCTTGACATCTTTAAAAGTTTGTTTATCTTCATTGGTGTGTGTATGCAAAATAAAGAAGTAAATGAGATTATTTTTGTATAGAAATTCGTATTAATTAATACAAACGACAGTTAAACAACTTACAGTAATCAGAGTTTTAGTCCCTTCAAAAGTTAGAGGCCATGGAAGGAAGTGAATACTGTCTTAATTGCTGGCTCGCAATTCTCTCTAATTCGTTTAGATCATCGCCGTTGATCGATAGTGGGACCACATCCTACATAAGTATAAGTTATTTGTGACAGTACTTATTTGATTTAGTTTAGAAATATATTTACATATCATGTTTATATGTGGTCGAAGTTGTCCATGGTTATCACTGGTAGAACTATAAGATATAGGGTTCACATTAATGTTGAATTCAAAGTGATTGTAGACTGAGTGACAGCTGTTTATATGTGGTCGAAGTTGTCCATGGTTATCACTGGTAGAACTATAAGATATAGGGTTCACATGAATTGGTAAGTCTGAGGGGTTAAAAATCTGCTTTTGATTCTCGCAGTGGATAGATAACCCATTATGTAGCTTTGATCTTAACAACAAACAAACAAACAAACAAAATACCTTGTTCAATAAAACATTCTATAATCGACAATTAAAAAACATAAGTGCAGAAAAACGACAGAAAAATAACATATTTTTCTCGAAAGTTATGTTTTGTTATATCACAAAGCTAAACAATGGGCTATCTGTGGCGGGCCCGCCACAGAAATGGAGACCCGACATTTAGCGTTAAAAACCCTCGAGCTTACCGCTGAACCACCAAGGACTTGAGGTTCTTGGATAGTTTCTTTGTTTGTTTCAGAGCAAAGCCACATCGGGCTATCTGCTATGTCAACCGCGGGGATTCCAACCCCGGATTTTAGTATTGTAAGTCCATAAACTTACTGCTGTCCCACCGTGAGACAAGTTGTTGGACAGACAAATTTTTTTTCGTAGAAAATTAAAAAAAAGAAAAATACTGGTTGTGTAAAAGTGGGCTGAATTACATATTTGGATGATGGTTGTGTAAAAGTGGGCTGATCAACATATTTGGATTTTACAAATCGCCGAACTGATAAAATCATATCGATTTTATACATTCATTTTGCAAGTCAAGTTACAATTTGCTCTCATTTATTTATAACCAAGTTCAACTGAGGTAGATCAGTTCCGGGAGTACCCCATCACTTAAGCATTATGTAATTCGGTAGTTTGATTTTACAGAACAACTGGAGGAGTTAATCTTTATACAACTCAATACGTAAAGATATGAAACTTACAAGAAGGGTTTCAACTGAGGTAGATCAGTTCCTGGAGTACCCCATCACTTAAGCATTATGTAATTCGGTAGTTTGATTTTACAGAACAACTGGAGGAGTTAATCTTTATACTACTCAATACGTAAAGATATGAAACTTACAACAAGGGTTTCAACTGAGGTAGATCAGTTCCGGGAGTACCCCATCACTTAAGCATTATGTAATTCGGTAGTTTGATTTTACAGAACCACTGGATGAGTTAATCTTTATACTACTCAATACGTAAAGATATGAAACTTACAAGAAGGGTTGTCACAACAAGAGTCTTGTTTTTTAGTGACTGGATAGCCTCTTCATAAGCCTTAGAATAGTTTCCCGTCATGTTGATACCCGCGTGAGGAGTCCATTCTCCGATCTAAGTAAAACCAGTTTTGATTAAAAAATCATATAAAAGGCCAATTCAACGGATACAATATTCGCTTTACATTTCCTGCTCCAGATAAGAAAAACAATTAATTAGAAATGTTAAATATGTTTCTATTGTATAATTTCCAATAAATTTTCCCTAGAATGAGCTTAATATCTCTCAATAAAAACTCCGTTATTCTTGAAATTAAAAACAAAATTCTTGTATATCTTTCAAGATCACGTGTTTGAACTTTAATCTGTGAGAACATAAACATCGCGTCTACTATTTGTCGCAGAGTGAAGAGGAATTAAGAATAAGAAAATAGTTGATGGGGTTAAAGTATGTAATTTCCTATGTAGTTTCGAAATAACGTTCTTGTCTTTTTGTTCTAAGTCAAATCTCAATATAAGCTTAATGTTTAAAGATGTGGCTACGCTGAGATTATTGTATTTATGACTCATGTGTACTTAACTTTATCTTATACATATATATATATATATACGCTCATCTCATGAAATCTTTGAATGCTTTTTAAATGCGTACTTAAACTGATACTATCAAGATATTTTCTGGTTTGTGTCATAATATCATACAATGTTTCAGCTATTAATGAACAAAATGAAGGTATTATTATTCTCTATTTACTGAATAAACACCTACAGACAGTTCTTATTAAAATTAGGACTAATATAAACACAGATATGAACAAATTGCTGAAAAAGGATAAGAATGTATCATGAGGGAATAAATAAATTTATTGAATCTTCTTTATTTTCCTGTGGTATCAGATATCCTGAGAAAATTGATATAATTTGAGACTGAACTTGCATTTTGATTAAAAATCTCAATCTACAAATCCACACTTATGAGTATATATAAGTGTGTGTGTGTGTGTGTGCATGTTGAAAATACCTCTTTTAGCCCTTCTTGGCCTAGCTGAAGAATTTTCAAATTGAAGTCAGAACGAAACCCATACTGATCAAATTTGACGTTTCCTGTAAGGCCGTTGATGTTGATCTAGAAATGAGAGAAGAAATGTAGTTTCTATCATGGATCAAGCAATACGTTTAATAATAGATATCCCCTCACTTCACCGCCCAAAGGATGCCGCCTCACGCTGATTGGCTGCCTCAGGGGGATAGGAAGGGGAGGAGAAAACCATCAAAGATGAAGACGTCATAGTTCCAAAAGTTAGGGACTCATTGCTAGCCCGCCATCACAGGCGGCATTGTTAGGATGCGTTTCTAGGTTAAATCATTTACAATTAAACTATTCTAAAAAGGATGCTTAACACTAAATCATTACTTAATTAAATCAAGTCCTGAAAAAGGATTCTTAACACTAACTCATTAGTTAATTAAAGCACTCATAATTCAATTGTCCTAAAAAGGATGCTTATCATTAAATTATTAATTAAAGTTCCTGTTCTGAAAAGACGATATCTTATTCAATCAAGTGTTTAATGAATTTCCACCCTGATCTACATTCATATCTATTAAGAATGTAATTACATAAAAATGTCAATTAATTACCATTATTTTAATGACTGTACGTTTTAACAAATAAGGACACATTTCTATACTATCCAATTTATAACTTGACATAATATTTTACACATGATACTTTATCTCATGTTTTACAAAGGCAGACTTTCATATATGTATTTATATTTAATTACTATTATTTTAACAACTGTGTATAATATTTTAACAAATATACTGTGACAGTACTTCCACATATGATCAATATCTAGATTTAATTATGATAAAACCATTATTTTGCATATTTTAACATCTGTACTAATACAACTAAAAATAATAAATGAATGACTTATTGTTTATCCGTCCATTTTCTATATAACCGTTGATTACTGGCAAATGAACACAAATCTTGTGAAAGTATGAAATACATAACTTATTTCAATGTTCTGTAGGACACCTACTGTTTCGCTTTCACAAATTATACATATTATAACCAATAATCGCCCTACAACTAAATATAATAAATGAAGGACTTACTGATTACTATTATTTAAAATACTGGAACTTTCAGACTGTCTAAGACACTATTAGGAAATTGCACATAAACAAGTGGCTTAGATTTGGTTGATTATACATGTTGTTTCTCCATTTTCTATTATACATTCACAAAACTAATGAACCTGTATGGAAAATGCATATAGACAGTTATTGTAAGAAGAAAGGATTGTGACAACATGTGATCAAAGACTAGATATGTAAAGCTTTCTTTACAGTACCTTGGATATACTAATTCCACCAACCTTTAACATACAGTTTACAGAATCTGACTCCTGGAAGGTCATTGACAGTTCTGAGTTAACCAAGCCTAGTAAAGGTGTAAAGTAAGCGCTGATTGTGTTGCAATGTAGAAGTAGAGCAGAGTTTAATTAAACCCACCAGTTCGAAGAAATATAAGTAAAGCATGATGAATCACAGATTAAGTGCACGTGGTCACAGGCTACTGACAGGGTTGGTAGAAAAAACCATAGGATATAGAATGACCAAGTTAATTTTGCAATAACTTGTGAGCTAGTTCAAGAACAATAAATTATAAACCAAGTAATTAAAGTTTTTGGTAACATGAATTATACAACTCGGTGTTTGTCATATACTATCATGCATACAAAACACCAGTTACTATCATCATTATATAAAATTAATAATATACTCTACATAAGATTAATATTCACTTTTACAAACCAGCAAATATATTCAATTAGACCATAATTATAATACAATATCTATGCACAATGTATTTAATTATGAACTCTACATACATATACCATATTTTAATTAATTTTATTGAAATTTAAAAGTCAGCAAACGTAGTTCTTTATATATCATTTAAATGATTAATTTATTACTCAGCATACGATTATTACATACTGTGTCCGAAAAAACTATCAGAATAAAATGTAAGTTCTATTCTACTTAAACATGTGACATTTGCAATATATTTAATCTTTACGGGAAAATGTTATTAAAATAAAAATCAATTATAACACACTGTCGCTATCTATGTATTTACAATATACTTAAAATAGATGGTTCACTTTACAAAATTGTAAATATGTAGTGACATATATCAGTTAAATACATTTTTTGTATTTAATTAAACTGTATGTTTCTAAAATGTAATTATCAATGATAAAACATCAATTACTGCATACCATGCCCGACCTACAGCAAATGGTCAGACTGTATTAGTCGGCTTAAAATAAAGTGAAAGTTGTATTCAACTTAAATGTGTGACATTAATTATTATAGCAAATATAATGTTTTTGAAACAGTATATATTTAGACATAACACCTATATAGAAGGGGGCATTGACACACATGACAAAGGTCAATTCTGAGTTGACAAGGTCTATTTTGCAATCCACAGTCGATCTGGGTAGTCGGCCCACCCAGTGGCACAGCGGCATGTCTGCGGACTTACAACGCTAGAAACCGGGTTTCGATACCCGTGGTGGGTAAAGCATAGATAGCCTTTTGCGTACCTTTGTGTTTAATAATAAACAGCAACAAACAACAACTGGATAGTCGACCACATATAAACAGCTGTCACTCAGTCTACAATCACTTTGAATTCAACGCTGAGCCACCGAGGGGCAGTTTAAAAAGGTATTTTGTTTGTTTGTTGTTAAGATCAAAGCTACATAATGGGTTATCTATCCACTGCGAGAATCAAAAGAAAATTTTTAACCTCTCAGACTTACCAGCTGAGCCACCGAGGGGCAGTTTAAAAAAGTATTTTGTTTGTTTGTTGTTAAGATCAAAGCTACATAATGGGTTATCTATCCACTGCGAGACTCACATGCAGATTTTTTACCTCTCAGACTTACCGCTGAGCCACCGAGGGGCAGTTCAAAAAGAGTTTAAGCTTTACATTTATAAATGTGCTTGACATAAAGCAACTTAAGCCAAGTTTGGTTTAAAGGAAAATAAAAATATTTCAACTAGACATTTAATGTTTAAACAAAAATATAAATGGAAATAGCGTCAATAACAAGGGAGATAATAGATATGTAATAGACAATCGTTTTACCTGTGTTGACACTGTAGACCATCTCAGCTTCAGCTGTCATAATAAACAAATAATAGACAATCGTTTTACCTGTGTTGACACTGTAGACCATCTCAGCTTCAGCTGTCATATTAAACAAATAATAGACAATCGTTTTACCTGTGTTGACACTGTAGACCATCTCAGCTTCAGCTGTCATAATAAACAAATAATAGACAATCGTTTTACCTGTGTTGACACTGTAGACCATCTCAGCTTCAGCTGTCATAATAAACAAATAATA
>NW_013670382.1:6985-14805 GCF_000517525.1 Limulus polyphemus
TATATTATATTTTTTATATTTAATATATTAATAATATATTATATTTTTTATATTTAATATATTAATAGTATATTATATTTTTTATATTTAATATATTAATAATATATGATATTTTTATATTTAATATATTAATAATATATTATATTTTTTATATTTGATATATTAATAATATATTATATTTTTTATATTTAATATATTAATAATATATTATATTTTTATATTTAATATATTAATAATATATTATATTTTTATATTTAATATATTAAATATAATATGGCATCTATTTCACACAGTATATTTTCTAATCCTAAAATACACGGACTCACAAACATTATAGACACTCTCAATAAGATCATTCAAAACATACTGGATGAGACAACAAAACATTTAGACAGCAGAGATAAAGTAAGAGTATGTGCTATTCAAACGACCTGGATAAACCAATAAGCACATGCTCACAAAATATGGATCTTTTCACACCTGGAGTGATATTAACTACTGTAGAAAAAGTAAATCAGAGTAAAAAACGATATACCACTAGATGACTCATTCAGAATTGAGGTTACTATGTTAGAATTACCAGTAGGCAGCATCAGACGTAAATAATCAAATATTAGTCTTAAGAAAAAATCAGCTATTGTTATAAATAGTAACAATGAGCTTTGTTGTGCTATAGCCTTAGCATTGCTCAGAATAGATTCAAATTATAAGTATGTTAGTGATCAACAAAAACCAATTCCAGAAGGACCATGAGGTATAGAAGACAAATGACGTCATCTAAATCTTCAAAAACATGTAGTATCTTCGGAAAACTTTAATCGTGTAGTATCTTCGGAAAACTTTAATCGTGTGGTATCTTCGAAAAACTTTAATCGTGTAGAATCTTCGGAAAACTTTAATCGTGTGGTATCTTCGGAAAACTTTAATCGTGTGGTATATAAAGGTTGTCCACGTGCAAATATATATCTATGGTACCACGATCACCATTTCGATGTTATTGTTTGTTTTTAAGTTAAGCACAAAGCTTCACAATGGGCTATCTGTGCTCTGCTCACCACGGGTATCGAACCCCGGATTCTAGCGTTGTAAGTTTCGATGTTATAACGTCAATGAAACGTTTTCTCGGGGTAAAATATTACTGTTCAGAATGTGATATATCATTGTTCAGAGTACTGTAAGGTTTGTTATAGTAATGAATGCTCGAAAGGTCAATCTATAGTCTGTTCTGATTGTAACAGATTCTGTAAATCTGTAGAATGTCACTATCAACGTAAATCAATGAATGGTAGAGAAACGAAATCTTCATGTGATAATCTTCACCAGCGTAAAAATTGTTTTGTCATTATTAACAGAAAGAAACAAATATCTAAATGTCATCGTTGTAATTTGCTTGTTTGTTTTTAATTATGCACAAAGCTGCACAAAGGCTATCTGTGCTTTGCCCACCGAAGGTATCGAAATCCGGTTTCTAGCGTTGTAAGTCCGCAGACATACCGCTGTGCCACTGGGGGGGGGGCATCGTTGTAGTGAATTCATATGTGTAAGATGTATTTCTAGGATGTAGGATGTAAATCATATGTTTAAATAATCATTTATGTTTTCTCCAGAACAAAGATCAGCCAAATAAATACTTATTTTTTGCTTTTGAGACAGATCAGGAAAACAGATTTCACGAGATAAATTTTTGTGTAGTCCACAATTTAACGGTAAGGAAACAGTTTTCAAAGAATATGATTGACGTGACGCATTCTGTAAATTCTTATTTTCGAAAGAACATAAGAATTATACAGCTATAGCGTATAATATGAAGTGATTTAATGAGCGCTTTATTTTGAACTATCTTATTCGTTAAAGGATAAAACCTGAGATTATTGTAAATGGCGCAAAAATTATGATTATAACCGTCAAAAGTCTCAGAATAAGAATAATTGACAGTTACAATTTTATACAATCTTTATCATTTTTTCCAAAAACATTTGGATTAGAAGAACTGTAGAAAGGATATTTTCCTCGTCTTTTCGATACCAAGTCAAATCGTGAACCTGTTGGGGATGCCAGTTTTTACTCTCCCTACACACTTTCAACACTCATAAGACAAAAGTTCCTGGATTGGCACTGCCAGAGACGAGAATAATAATATATCTTTGACTTCCAAGAAGAGATATTTATCATTCTTTAGATATTGCCGATCAGACGTAGATATATATTTATCATTCGATACTGCCGATCAGACGTAGATATATATTTATCATTTATCTACGTCTGATCGGCAGTATCTCATATTTATCATTCTTTAGATACTGCCGATCAGACGTAGATACATATTTATCATTCTTTAGATACTGCCGATCAGACGTAGATATATATTTATCATTCTTTAGATACTGTCGATCAGACGTAGATATATATTTATCATTCTTTAGATACTGCCGATCAGACGTAGATATATATTTATCTTTAGATACTGCCGATCAGACTTAGATATATATTTATCTTTAGATACTGCCGATCAGACGTAGATATATATTTATCTTTAGATACCGTCGGTCAGACGTAGATACATATTTATCTTTAGATACTGCCGATCAGACGTAGATATACTTCAATGATGCTGTCTTCAAGTCAGGGAAGAGTTTCTCGCAACCTGCGACGTAGATCCCTTCAGATACACGACCATTGCTTCCGTATGGATGGCTGTATAACCTGCGACGTAGATCCCTTCAGATACACGACCATTGCTTCTGTATGGATGGCTGTATAACCTGTGACGTAGATCCCTTCAGATACACGACCATTGATTCTGTATGGATGGCTGTATAACCTGTGACGTAGATCCCTTCAGATACACGATCATTGCTTCTGTATGGATGGCTGTATAACCTGTGACGTAGATCCCTTCAGATACACGACCATTGATTCTGTATGGATGGCTGTATAACCTGTGACGTAGATCCCTTCAGATACACGACCATTGCTTCTGTATGGATGGCTGTATAACCTGTGGCTGATAGCTGTATAACACTATATAACATCGTGGGCCAGTGGTGGTCCAAAAAACTACGGTTATTCACATGACGACGGAAAGTAATGCTGTAAGATCAGAGGGTTTACCCTCAATTTTATCAACATCGAAAATTTGGTCTTTTCATCAATGAAATATATGATAACTTTCTCAGCCTCCTGTAACTGTGACTAATCACAAGAATATTTGTAGAAACTGAAAGACACGGACCATTTACAACAAAGAAGAATTATCGTCCAGCTTACACCAAACGACACATCTTTCCAGACTTTAACACCCTTCCGTATGGATACTAATTTTTCATCTTATGGTTTATTTGTTTGAATTTATGCACAAAGCTACACAATGGGCTTTCTGTGCTCTGCCCACCACGGATATCGAAACCCGGTTTCTAGCGTTGTAAGTCCGTAGACATACCGCTGTGCCACTGGGGGCTTCATCTTATCGAACTAACTCCTCACCATGGTATGTGGATTGAAAAGATGGCATATGCAGGGCCTTGGAGGTGGTTCCCAAATGTGTTCAAACATGATCTATATAAGGTGAGTCGCAGGGCCTTGGAGGTGGTTCCCAAATGTGTTCAAACGTGATCTATATAAGGTGAGTCGCAGGGCCTTGGAGGTGGTTCCCAAATGTGTTCAAACATGATCTATATAAGGTGAGTCGCAGGGCCTTGGAGGTGGTTCCCAAATGTGTCCAAACATGATCTATATAAGGTGAGTCGCAGGGCCTTGAAGGTGGTTCCCAAATGTGTTCAAACATGATCTATATAAGGTGAGTCGCAGGGCCTTGAAGGTGGTTCTCAAATGTGTTCAAACATGATCTATATAAGGTGAGTCACAGGGCCTTGGAGGTGGTTCCCAACTGTGTTCAAACATGATCTATATAAGGTGAGTCGCAGGGCCTTGAAGGTGGTTCCCAAATGTGTTCAAACATGATCTATATAACGTGAGTCCCATTTCATGTATTTCTCATTAGAGTTCGAGATGAATAACTACACCCTTTTACGTGTTTAGTGTCATGTCCGACAGGAAGTGGTAAATCACAGTTTGTAAGTAAATTTTTACTTATCATAGTGAAGGAATTTATCCTATTCCTCTAAACATGGTATGGTTTTATGGTGATTTTCAACCACTGTATACAAAACATTCGCAACATTCAATTTGCCAAAAGGCTTATCTGAAAAAATGTCATGATTATTTCAAATCTTGAGTATTTGTGAACGTGTTTTAAATGTTATAAAGTGTAATGTTCCCATGACGAACATACAAAAGCAGAATCTTAGAAAAACAACAACAGAGTATCGACATCCGTGGTGGGCAGAGCACAGATAGCCCATTGTCCAGCTTTGTGCTTAACTACAAATAATTAACCAAATAGAAAAGAAAGTTGTTAATGCAGAGAGGAGGGTTTTTACCATTACTCGTAGCACCAATAATTTCATTATTTGGTGGCTTGGCAGGACGGGCTATCGGTACAGCTGCTGGAATGGCAAAACGAATGGTTCTCGTTCCTGAAGAACTTGTATATTCTCTTTATCAATCTAAAGTTTATTAAAGGCCTCTACATAAAATACTAAACTCTATAGATAACGATATGAATTCAGTTATACAAAATGATACGTTACCTGTAGACGATAAAGCAAAGATGATAAACTAAATGAAACAACGTCATCAGAGCTTTCATTCACAAGCCATGGAATCTGTTAAAATTAAAATGGAATCATCGACAGCGTTCCTCAGAAATATAAAAAGAAAGCTGAAATTCTACTAAACTTGATCTAATGGGGATCCAGTGGGGATCTAACGTGGAATTATCGTGGAGAATTAGTGATTAGTGGAAGATTCGTTCCAAACAGTAACATAATCGATTTAATCAACGACGTGCTATGAAAACGAAATAATTTTAACCCTACATGATGAAAAGAATTTGCTGAACGATTATCTAATATGAATATTCCTCAAGAAGTTGTTGTAAATGTAGACAGGTGGAAGTACATCTATACAAGTGTTAGATGACCTAAACGCACTGTATCTAGATGGGATCATTTTTAATATTTAACCCAACAGGATGAAAAGAATTTGCTGAACGATTATCTAATATGAATATTCCTCAAGAAGTTGTTGTAAATGTAGACAGGTGGAAGTACATCTATACAAGTGTTAGAAGACCTAAACGCACTGTATCTAGATGGGATCATTTTTAATATTGTATTATTCATTCATTTGTGTCCTCCATGGGCTGTTGTCAACCTTTTTTTAAGCTCAGTAATATCTTGAGTCGTCTAAGAATTAATACGATCTGTTGTAATAGTCAAATTATTACTACTGTCAGTTTGTTTGTTTGTTTTAATTATGCACAAAGCTACACAAGGGCTATCTGTTCTCTGCCCATCACGGGTATCGAAACCCGGTTTCTAGCGTTGTAAGTCCGCAGACATACCGCTGTGCCACTGGGGGGCACTACTGTCAGAGACAAAGTTGATGGTAAAAATTTAAATAAAAGTAGATGGCGTAGAAAATAATGTATAATATAATCCTACAATCTATCTATTATAACCCTACAATCTATCTATTATAACCCTACAATCTATATATTATAACCACACAATCTATCTATTATAACCCTACAATATATATATTATAACCCTACAATCTATCTATTATAACCCTACAATCTATCTATTATAACCCTACAATATGTCCATTATAACCCTACAATCTATTATAACCCTACAATATATCTATTATAACCCTACAATCTATTATAACCCTACACATCCTGCTAGTTTTGGTGGAGTACAGCCTTTATTTAGATCTGTAAAAGCACTAGGTAAACCTAACTCTAAATCAGGTTAAAGAATGGTTAAGTCGACAGGATACACAAACCAGTAAAACATAAGTTTTCAAGAAACCGAGTTATTGTTTCAGGGATCAATGATTTGGTGGATCTCTCTAATTTAAGTTAATATAACAATCATTTTAAGTACTTACTTACTCACGTGTATCGACGTGTTTTCTAAATATGCATGGATTGTTCCACTCAAGGATAAGAAAGGTGCAAAACTTGTAAAATCTTTCAAACAAATTTTAAAACAGGGTCGAAATCCTTGTAAACTTCAAACTGATGCTGGGACAGAGTTTACTAATTGTCTCTTTCAACGATATCTCAAGGAACAAGACATTCACTTTTTTACTACACATAACGAAAAAAAAGGTATCTGTAGTAGAAAGATTTAATCACACTCTTAAAACTAAATTGTGGTCAATGCTTATAATCAATCGTATCATCGCAGACCAATAGATGTTAATCATTCTAATCAGTCTGTGGTGTGGAAAACACTTTACAAAACACCCACTAAAGTAAAATTTCGGTTCAAAGTAGGCGATCAAGTACGTGTTGGTAAAGTGAAGGGTCAGTTTAAGAAAGGTCATATGCCTGGATGGACAAACGAAATATTTACGAGTTACCAGAGATTAGAGAAAAATCCATCAGTGTAAGACTATCTCGGAGAAAAATTAAATGGAACACATTATGAATCTGAACTACAAGGAGTTATATAGCCTCCCGATGACGTCTATGCTGTAGAATAAATATTAGATGAATGAGGAAGGGGCAAAAACAAACAATATTTTGTAAAATGGAAAGGATATCCTGATAAATTTAACAGTTGGATCCCTCAAACAGATATGAATTGCTTGCCGTCATAAAATGTTATGTATGACTCTATTTCTCGTTACTCAGCACGGATCAGTTGTATGTGACGTTACCTAGTAACAGTTCTATATCACTCATCTTCCGAGATTTATCAACCTTGAAGCTTCGTGAGAAGTGGCCTTGGTTGAATTACAGTATCCACTTGGCTGGCATAACGTGCCTGATGGTACAGGATGGATATCATACTTTTCAGGCTTTCACTCTGCTACCATAATAAATTATATTAGACCAGGTTTACAAAGAACCTGAAAATTTAATCAACGTATATTTACTTATGATTGATTCACCCGAAAAGTAACGTGAACGTAAGTCGTGGAGCCTCTATAACTATCAATTACACTTGGATTTAATAATAATCACACGATAACACTATAGCTCCATATACTGTTAATATGCATGGCGAATTGTATTTGCTCTGTGTTTACCCACATATTGTGGAACCTGATATTGTTGGTGATGCATATGTACCATTGATACGAGTCGTTCAAGTTCAAGGTCAGGATGGAGACCATCACTGAAACACTTACAAATCGTTAATACAGACCCGTTTCTAAACAATATTGTGGAACCTGATATTGTTGGTGATACATATGTACCATTGATACGAGTCGTTCAAGTTAAAGGTCAGGATGGAGACCATCACTGAAACACTAACAAATCTTTAATACAGACCCGTTTAAGGTCAGGATGGAGACCATCACTGAAACACTAACAAATCGTTAATACAGACCCGTTTCTAAACAAAATTTTCAAACTATAGAGATCGATATAAAGGACGACATTGGTCGACCTATCTCATTTGAACAAGGAAGAGTGATCGTAATGCTCCACCTTTGCAGGCATGAGACTTCCTTACAATCACGAACCAGTCGTCTTAGACGCATGTTACGATTATGAAGTGGGAAACGGTTTACCTTATTATACTGGTAGTCAATGACAAAGGTGACACGGATTGGAAGACGTTTTGAGGAACATATTCGTTCTGCTATAACATTTCGGGATCAGGAGATGTTCGTTCTGCTATAACATTTCGGGATCAGGAGATGTTCGTTCTGCTATAACATTTCGGGATCAGGAGATG
>NW_013670382.1:15805-21725 GCF_000517525.1 Limulus polyphemus
AGATGTTCGTTCTGCTATAACATTTCGGGATCAGGAGATGTTCGTTCTGCTATAACATTTCGGGATCAGGAGATGAATAATCATATCTTCATGTAAAGGCAAAGAATGTCAAGCCTGATGGAACCAACCTAAAAAGGATGAAGATACACCTGCACCTGTCAACTTGTTACTCCATTCCCTGTTTCCTCAAGTAGATGTACACCTGAATGATACTTTTGTTTGTCTCACAACCTTTATGCATATAAGGCCTACATATGAACTTCACTGAGCTATAATGGTGAAGCTAAGAGAAGTCATTTAACATCGTCCATGTGGATAAAAAATACAGCAGGTAATTTTGACGGTCTCGATTTTAACCATGGTGAGAGCAACAGAATCAAAGTAGTTACACGTGGTAGTCAAACAGTTGACACAATCACTTGTTTAGATTCAGATATCTTTTTTACAGAACAAGTTCTTGCCTAATGGTGTAAGTTTAAGACTCCGACTAATATGAAGTAAAGATTATTTTTTTATTTTGTCAAATGATGAATCGGGATTCAAAATTGTACTTCATTGTACACATTTCTATCTATGCTAGAAAAATCCGGTTCAGCCTATCCGTCGTTTTATCACACGCTAAAGCATTTCAGAAAGGAACAGCTAAATATCCGTTGAAATATATAATGTACAAATCGTTTTCAATTTCCCAGAGAAACTTATAAGCATCTATTGATAATGCATTTTTAGTTCAAGTGTCTACACCTCTTGTTATAGGATATGTTGATAACGATACATTTAATGGATCTGGGAAGAAAAATCCATACAATTTCAAACATTACAATATGAGTTTCGTGGCAATCAACGTGGATGGAAGATAGATCCCACTCAACCTTTACAACCAGATTTTGATGCTGAGCTGTATGCACGAAGCTATGAAACATTATTTAGTGGAACTGGAAAACAGTTTCATGATCAAGGAATTGATATGATGAATACTCGGACGATATACAGTCTTTGCCCTTGATCTTACACCTGAGCTATCTTCTGGCGATTCTCAATTTAACTTGGTGAAACAGGGAAATTTACGAATTGAATTACTGTTTGGTAGTGCCTTACATAACACTATAAATGTTGTAGCATAGGCAGAATTTCAGTAAATTTTAGAAATTGGTCACTATAGAAACATCATAACAGATATCTAAGAAGCTATGAATACATTAGAAATTTATTCGATACTCTCCAAGAATTTGTGTACGAGAAAAAACTCTGGAGGTGTACCTGCCAGTGATAAGCTACCTGATCATACAGAAAAACAATTATACATCGTCAACCTGGATCCAAGTCATAAACATGGTAGTCACTGAGTCTATATTTATTTTGGTTGAAATGAAGAAGAAGAATATTCTGATCCATTAGCACTACCTTCACATAATCTATCAATGTAAGAAAAATCATCAAGAAGAAATGTCGAATGTGGAGTTACAACAAATAAGTACTGCAAGGACCATAGTCATCTGTGTGTGAACAGCATTGTATATATTATGCTTATTATCATTGTCAACATGTGTCAAAACGAAAACTCCTGTCTAAATTTGGATCCCACAAAGATAGTAATGAAATGTTTGTTCAAGATATTGTTGTAAAACGTTTTCATATAAATACGTCCTTAATACATGTGTCTTTTTATGTAGATCAGATTGCAAAATATTTATTGTGAGAAAATAAATATATTATTAAAAAAGAATTATTGTATCCAGAATTTTTTACTATATTCATGTCACTGAAAATCTTTAAACACTTGATTACATAAGTTTTAATTATTATATTGCGCTTTTTAGGATGAGTTAATTATAAATGATTTATTTAATTAATAAATGAATGATTAATTATATTCATGTTGAGACATGTATTGTATGAGTCATTGTATTATGACTGCCTGTCATGGCTACCTAGAAACACGTTCTCTACTTTGTGGTACTATTACATAATCATCCATTATGGCCGCCTGTCATGGCGACATAGCAACACGTCCCCTGGCGGAAGCTTGCGAAACTATGATGTTTTTATCTTTGATGGTTCTCCCCTCCTCCTTACCACCGTCCTTGAGGCAGCCAATCAGAGTGAGGCGGCATCTTTTGGGTGGTGAAGTGAGGGGATAAGTACTTTTAATCTTAAAAGTTTTTATTGAGTAATAAAAATATTAAGGTTTATGATAAGACACAATTGTTAAAGAAAGTAACTAGTTAGCTACGCTTGGTGGCTTTACAAAGGACACTAAAAAGCTTGCAAAAATATAAGTTTTCTATCGATGAAGAAACCTTTTATGCTGTCAACTATCCGCTTTAATTCTAATCGAGAAAACAGTTTATAACAAAATTCAGTTTATTTACCATTCTCATGTAGTTAACAATAGAATTTCCATGAGGCCATGGCTGTTCAGCTTGACATGAGATTTCACGGATGTCAATTTTTCGGCTGGTTCCGTCTAAGTCATGAAGAGCAGTAGAAAAAAGCTTCACAGCGTCGTATATTAGCGCCACGTCAGTCTAAGAAACATATGTATATATATATATATTAAAATATAATTGGATTATGTTTAAATTTGCGCACACAAAATGGAGTAAGATTAACATCTAATTACAAAAAAAAAGACGAAAAACTGTTAATAATATACTGACGGAACTTTTTCGCCGAAAATAATATGTTGTAAATTTATATTAATATATTATCGTTTTTCGTTACACAACGAGTTGTTTTCAACCTACGCGGCAATTCATTTGTGCATGGACTAAACGGACAGGTCAGAGACCAGTAAGGTTTAGGCATAGCTGTTCCTAATTTTGAACTACTGACCAGAAGGAAGGCAGCTAGTCAACAGTACCCGTAGCCACAATGGCTTTATCCGGCTCTTTCAATCGAATAAAGAAACTAACTGCTACCTTTATAACGCGCTCACAACTGAGAGTGCGGAGCGGTCTCAATGTCATCACATCTCGAACCACAGCTGGACACTAACCACTAAACCATAACCTGAGACGTAAAAAGAATTAGAAAACACACTCATATATTTATAATAGCTGTGAGTACAAAGGCCAAAGAACGCTAACTATAATAAATCTCCAGAGTAAGTGCTAAATTCTCCAACGATGAGTAATGACATATAATAGCTGTGAGTACAAAGACCAAAGAATGCTAACTATAATAAATCTCCAGAGTAAGTGCTAAATTCTCCAACGATGAGTAATGACATATAATAGCTGTGAGTACAAAGGCCAAAGAACGCTAACTATAATAAATCTCCAGAGTAAGCGCTAAATTCTCCAACGATGAGTAATGACATATAATAGCTGTGAGTACAAAGGCCAAAGAATGCTAACTATAATAAATCTCCAGAGAAAGTGCTAAATTCTCCAACGATGAGTAATGACATATAATAGCTGTGAGTACAAAGACCAAAGAATGCTAACTATTGATATAATAAATCTCCAGAGTAAGTGCTAAATTCTCCAACGATGAGTAATGACATATAATAGCTGTGAGTACAAAGGCCAAAGAACCTAACTATTGACATAATAAATCTTCAGAGTAAGTGCTAAATTCTCCGACGATGAGTAATGACAAATATAGCCTTTCTTTTTGTCATCGATTGATCAAACGACAGCCTTTTTTGTGAGTCGTTAAAGGCATTGCATCCTTTCCAGATCTTACAAACATTTTCTTCTTTGATTCAATTTATTTATAATTGTTTATATTTCTATCATTTGCTTACGTTAAGTGCAGGTTTTCTTTTTCCGTTATCCACCCCATCGTATTCTGTTTTCCAACTGCGAAGAAAGTCAAGATACTCGCGTGCTTTTTCATCCACCAGTCTAAACCCTGTGATGTTGGTACCACCATATTGGAAGTCTTCTAAGTCGACAGTGTGCAAATCCTAAAAGATTTTAGAAAGGTGTCAAGATGAAATCTTCAGTAGAGAATGCAGATGATCAGAATTAATAATGAATAAAGCAAGCACCAAGAGCTGCATGAACTACTAAATGTAGAAATATCTACAAATACCTTTACAATCCCACTCTTTATACTTCCTTAAGTGTAAAAATAAACAACAAATTATATTTTTTTTAATCTTCTTCACTGACCTATAAACAAGGCATTCAGTAAAAATAAACAACAAATTATATTTGCTTAATCTTCTTCACTGACCTATAAACAAGGCATTTTATTTTACAAACAAGAAACATTAAAAAATGCAATTTACAACTAGAAGAGAAATGTGATTATTGAATCATCAATAATGTGATTACGGAATCATCAATACTGTGATTATTGAATCATCAATAATGAATCATCAATAATGTGATTACTGAATCATCAATAATGCGATTATTGAATCATCAATACTGTGATTATTGAATCATCAATAATGTGATTATTGAATCATCAATACTGTGATTACTGAATCATCAATACTGTGATTACTGAATCATCAATACTGTGATTACTGAATCATCAATAATGTGATTACTGAATCATCAATACTGTGATTATTGAGTCATCAATACAGTGATTATTGAATCATCAATACTGTGATTATTGAATCATCAATACTGTGATTACTGAATCATCAATAATGTGATTATTGAATCATCAATACTGTGATTATTGAATCATCAATACTGTGATTATTGAATCATCAATAATGTGATTATTGAATCATCAATACTGTGATTATTGAATCATCAATACTGTGATTATTGAATCATCAATACTGTGATTACTGAATCATCAATACTGTGATTACTGAATCATCAATACTGTGATTACTGAATCATCAATAATGTGATTACTGAATCATCAATACTGTGATTATTGAATCATCATGAATAGCTTTATTATTACTCATCATGGTAATTATTTTATTGATGAAACGCAGCTGTTTTATTCTGATATTATGCTTAATGTTTAAACAGAAATAAAACAACAACCCAAAAAAAGAAGAAATAAAACCAAACTCACCAAAGAGGTCAAGAAATAATTATGATATTCTGACATCATGTCCACTTGTTGAGCCTACAGATTGAAGAGAAAACGTCATTAGATTGCTGTTGTATCTTGATTTGTAGAAACACGTATTATATTATTGATACTGTTAGCTATATCAATATCACGAATGGTAATAAAAAGTTTATTAGATTATCTAAGTATTGTAATTTGCAGAAACATTTTGAAACTTGACAAAATGTATAAAGTTTAGTTATTTCGGTCAATTCACATTCTTATCTTATTTGGCCATTAAGATACGCTATTGCTAAAACTTTGTTTAAAATTAAAAACAATCTCTAGCAATGTTGACATTATGAGTATTCACCCCACCTTCAAAGGTTTTAATTAGTAATCCCTGTTTATGCACTCGTTAAAAGCAGAACGACCTTATAACACCCCTTCTTCAAAACTTTGAATTAGTGGTCCTTTTTTTACACTTGTTAACAGCATTCTCATAACTTAGCAAAACATGGAACTTGTAAATATAACTTTAGAAAATATGACCGCAAACCTATTCGAAACTCAAATAAAACAAAACATATTCATATGTGCATATTGCACGTGCATTATCTTTAAACTATAATATATAACATACCTTATATTAGCATAAAATGACACAAACAATACCCCGAAAACTGGCTTTTAACAAATCATTTTGATGTTACAACATCGTATGAAAATCACGATTTAAAACTTTTGTTAAATTTTAACACATCTTTGTTTGTTTGTTTTGAATTTCGCGCAAAGTTACACGAGGGATATCTGCGCTAGCCGTCCCTAATTTAGCAGTGTAAGACTAGAGGGAAGGCAGCTAGTCATCACCACCCACCGCCAACTCTTAGGCTACTCTTTTACCAATGAATAGTGGGATTGACCGTCACATTATAACGTCCCC
>NW_013670382.1:21746-28310 GCF_000517525.1 Limulus polyphemus
TTGAAAGGGCGAGAATGTTTGGTGTGACGGGGATTCGAACCCGCGCCCCTCAGATTGCGAGTCGAGCGCCCTAACCACCTGGCCTTTTTAACACATACACACAGAAATAACATATAACAGTCGTTCTTAGTAGGCCTCATGCATATAATTATTTTTTGCAGAGAAAAGGTTCTCTTTTTCTTCGCACAGTGTACGGACAGACACCTGTTTTCCCAAATGATATTATTCTGCTGTAGAACGTGTCAAAATATATGAAGTTGTAGTATTTCAAGCCACTGTCCAAAACTAAGGCCATTCGAATTCAAAGTGAAGGGACATAAAAGTTTTACCAATTAAATGACCGTATCCTGGATAGAGCTACATAGAGCTGACCGTGAGAACAAATTGACTCAGCTAAGTGCAACCTAAACGGACAGACATCCATTTTCCCAAATTTTATTACTGTAAGATTTCTCTGTGGAATTTAGTAAAAAATGTAAAAAACTCAAAAATGTAAAACCAACCTAATATGCGAATACACCTTTTTTTAAATAGACGTGTTGTTGTTTTATTTTATATTACATTCCAAAATTAACCCATTTCCAAGTTTATGGACTGTCCAAATTATACCAATTAAAATATAAATTTGGGCACAAAAAGTACTGTTATGTCATTTATTACAATGTGCTCTAATATCTGGACAGGGGATTCATTCTTGTAGTTTAAATGTTTTCACTCAGGGTTTCTACCTTTGAGATGTTAACGTAATACTAACTGCTAAATAAAATATATTAATAATCCTGAGTTAGTAGAATTAGCAGACAATTTAACATTGCAAATATAAAATTACTTGTTATACACTTTTAGTTACTTCCAAAGATTAATTGTGGATCCAAGATAAATAATAACTCGTAAAATAATGTTGGTAGTGACATAGAAGTGAGGGTTAAAGCCTTAAGTACTTAACCATAGAAGGCTTAGAGATAGAATAAAACGAAATGGTCATCGTTCGCTAATAAGCCCAATAACAAGAACTTTGATTTCAAAAATCCAAAATATTTTCCTTCCTCTTTTAAGTGACCAATCATTATTAGGAACAAAAAAGCATTGCACCAACTAGGTAATAATAAATTGGTACAAATTCGCTATGTATCAGAAGTACGTTCACTTTGGAACGAATTTATGTTTACTACTTATCTTGCTTTCCGAAACTTAAGTTATTGCAGTTGCTAGTGTATATCTGTTTATGTTAGTTTGTCAAATACTACCTTAAAGATGGTTTTTATATATACTGGTTAAAAAGATGTTTGCCACATACTTTCAAAGATGTTTACTCACGTACATATAAGGGTTGTAAAACAGCGCCAAGAAAATAGTTCGCTTGTGGTTTCCATATACGAAATTCACAATAACAGTGATTTAACCGTGTAGTAAAGTTTATGAAAAATATGCAGTTTTTTTTTACATAAGAAGCGTACAAAAATTACTAGTTAGATTAAAGTTATAGATAGGAAATCAAAATGCTGGTTCTACTAATAAAAACAAGCAGTGATGTCTATGTTAACAAGAAAATACAGACAGTGAAATATTCTACCAGACCATGCTTTGTGTATAGACGTATATTTCTGACCAGGTATGTTTAGGTTCAAACCTCGTCGGCACTAGATATAGTGTGGTTGACATATCCGAAGTTCTATCGTACATTTATCACAAAAACACAACAAGCTTTATATTTGTTGATTTTTTGTAAAGAGTAAGGGTATAGTGTTCTTGCACATTCTCAGTATACGAGCTAAGATGACCGAATTAGAACAATTATGCACGTGCATAGCGCCACAGAAATGATTGGACAGTTAAACTACATTCTTCTCATTGTGAAAACTGGTTTTAAACAGGAGTTTGTATTTCCCTCGTGCTTTTACATTCTCTGTTTTTCAAAATTAAATATAAAAAAAAATATCATTTTAACGTTCAAATGAACTCACGTACATGTTTTAAGACCATCTGAATTTTTTCGGTGGGAACGTCGATGACAAAGTTCTTGATGCCAGCTCTGCCTACTTCCTTAATGGTTTTACGATACTCTCTTCCTTGGATAAATTGTTTTACTAAGACTCTTCGTTCACGGATGGATGGGTCTTTCAGCAATTCTTGGAGACGAACTAACGCTGTCGTGAAGAGGGCGAACAAAAACAAAGTTAGCTAAGAATACAGAAGCAACTGATGCTAATGACGCGAAAGGGAAGGAAGATCGACTTGTGTGTGCGCAATAAATAAAGAAACGTCCGTTTTTTTATTGTAAACAAACTATTTTATTATAGTACGAAAATCGCCAACCTTAGTTGAGCTATACTTTACGTTAATTTATATTAGAAAAAACTACAACGTGGAAATCACAATTTGTGTTACAAATTTTTTTGAGGTATCTGAAAGGTAGAATGTACACAATATTAGAAATACATCGTGTATAGAATTTTCTTCAATTAACATGCTACAGACACTGCAAAAAAAAATTAATTATATTTAACTGTATGAGCAAGTGTGGCTACTCAAGCCGACAAAGTCCCACATCTCTGTTGTTTTATAGTCTGCAATTAGTGGGAAGGTGGCTGTTTAAAAATAAAAGTGCAATTATTTAACAGTAATGTTGAGAAGTTAACTTATAAGAAAAACTGTGTATAATAACTTCTAAATGAGGTTTTTATTTCTAATATAAAACTTTTACGCTCACATAATTTGACATATTTTTGGACCAACTATGTGTTGAACGTATGAAGATGAAAGTTAATAATCTTTACCTTCGTTTTCTTCGTACATGATAGCAAAGGATTTCCAATCCTTTTCCTTAACATAATCACGGTATGCTCTACCCAGCGAGGTTGTGTGAGGGAACAGATTAACTGAATGGTTGTCGACTTGTGCTCGAAAGTCCCACCGGATCTCCACGTGAGGCACGTGCATAGCATCACAAAATGATTGGACAGTTGAACTAGATTCTTCAGATTGTGGACCAAAGATGGCTGCTACTCCTTTACTAAGAAGGTCGCAAACTACAGGAACAAATAATGTTTTGTTTTTTAAGACCAGGAAAAAAAGTGTTAAAATGATAATAAATAAGAATATATGAATATTGAATTTTTATAAGTTACTTTTAACATTTGAGCGACTCCTAGTGGCTCAGCAATAACTCTAAGGATTTATATAGCTGAAAATAAGGTTATGATTCTCATTGTGGACAGAACACAGATAGCCCATTGTGTAGTTTTGTGTTTATCAACAAACTAAAAATTTGTTCTTGGCAGCCCCTAAATATTTCCTAGGTACGATTTGACCACATGTATCAAGATTTTTAGAAGCGTAGAAAACTCATGATAAGGGAGGAGGATAAGAAACATTTGATATATCACTTAAAAAAACAAAACAGAAGACGATAAAACCTTAGCGTTTTCAACAAAATGACCAGTCTTCTTTTATAACGAGCTGAACATACGTAAAAACACCAATATTTTTGGACACAAGATACGGTTTTTACATTTGTGATAATGGTAATGTTTACTTTAAGTTGAAAAAGTTCGTTGTTATTTTTGCACTTCTGTCTTTACAATTGAATTCAGAATTGTCGCCAGTAAGTTTATTGGAAGTCTTTTCGACCATTTGCTTTTAAATCGGATTTCTTAGATATAAATTACATACAAAGTGAAAAGAAAAAAACATTGAAAAGCTAGAAAGCTTGCCTTTTACTCCTGAATTGAAAATGTTCAAGATGATTATTTACCATTTCAAAATGTCGAAGTTAAAAGTAAAAAAAAATTGTAAAATGAACGAACAGCACTCAATAGTGTTCTTTGTAAAAATAGAAGAATCGGCATAGTCGCTGAAGACGAAAGGAGGAAGACTTTCGAAACGTCGTCCTCTACATTTGAAGGTTTCTACAACAGGCAGTTGCTGTCCATTTGGATCTTAGATTCAGTATAGTCACTGTGTCAGAAACTCAAATTCTCAATCAACCATTAGCAACTTGCCTATGCTATCTAGCTCTATGTATCCTACAACGAAGACGTTATTTCTGTTTTCTTCTTTTTCTGGTGATGCAAGTTTAAAAAATAAAGTAAAATATGTCCCTGAAATGTTATGACGTAACAAATAGGAAATATAACATCTTGACCAAAACCTTTAAAAAAATACACAGCCTTACTGTTATATAGAAACTAGAAACAAATATCTGACAACCGTTGGTGGGTATGTCTCAGAATCTTGTTCTACACTCTACAGTTTGTTTTATCCACTACACTAAGACTTGTATCGTGATTAATTATAAATAGATTACAAGTACAGGAAAAAATGAAATTACGACTTCTAAAAGCTAACTGACGTTGATTTGTAGCATTTTACATTAACAATCACAGAATCTAATAAGTTAACCCTAAAATTACCGATAGGATTCACCATCTGCTTTAAGTTTTAAAACCAGGACCGCCGATAAGGGGGGGGGGGTAACGGGGTCATAAGGGGGCCCGTACAAAAGCAAAGAAATAAATAAGGTAACGTGCATAAAGAGTTATATTAAAATATAACCAGCAAATTCGTACTTAGAAGTTGCATTTTATAGTTAATTGATATTATGGGGGCCCATATATACACGATTACCCCATGGCCCAGAATAACTTTCTGTGGCCCTGTTTAAAATACATATTACTTAACTCGTTTTTTTTTTTACGTATTAAACTGTTAGGCTCCTAATATCGTACGAGCCACACAAAAAAAAACAACGAAAAATCATCAATATTGCAGTTAATCTAACTAATTACTGCTGAAATCCACTATGTATTTTACACAGAGCATAAATGTTTCCACCCAATTACTTTTGATCAGTTCTTTATACTCAGTATTCTAACGGGCATAAATATAAACGTATTCTATATTGTACAATATGTGGACCTTACTGTACAAAAACGAGTGGGTCATTTGAGGGTTAATGTACAATATGTGGACCTTACTGTACAAAAACGAGTGGGTCATTTCAGGGTTAATGTACAATATGTGGACCTTACTGTACAAAAACGAGTGTGTCATTTGAGGGTTAATGTACAATATGTGGACCTTACTGTACAAAAACGAGTAGGTCATTTCAGGGTTATTGTACAACATGTGGACCTTACTGTACAAAAACGAGTGGGTCATTTGAGGGTTAATGTACAATATGTGGACTTTACTGTACAAAAACGAGTAGGTCATTTCAGGGTTAATGTACAATATGTGGACCTTACTGTACAAAAACGAGTGTGTCATTTGAGGGTTAATGTACAATATGTGGACCTTACTGTACAAAAACGAGTGTGTCATTTGAGGGTTAATGTACAATATGTGGACCTTACTGCACAAAAACGAGTAGGTCATTTCAGGGTTAATGATACTCAACTTCGATAAACTTGTGATGTTACATATTATTCGAGTATGTTACCAGCAGAATGGATTAAAAACGTCTTATTATGTTTTGAGACAAAAATTTGTAAGAAAATTTAGTTTGAAAAACCTAATTTAAGCATGACCTTGATGACGCGCATAATGGACCAGAAATGGAACTCTCGCTAATTTAAGTTCATTCATGTTTTTAAGTAGTAGTTTCGTATGGTGTTTCTTACACCTCCAAATTCTGTTGGGGGTGTGTATCCGGGAGTATAGGACTAACGTCCTAGTTCGGACACCGGGGGAGCATGTTTCGGTGTGACGGGGACTCGAACCCGCGACCCTCAGATTGCGAGTCGAGTGCCCTAGCCACCTGGCCATTGTTTTTAACTTACACGTGAGAAATAGAGTAACACATTGTCGTTTTTCTAGCATTCTTCAAAAACCTACTCAGTAAGTCTTGTGATGGCTAGACTAAATAGTCTTAAATATTCATAAGTAACAATATCATGACGCCACTTCACTTTCCATTATCTGGTTTTATTATTTAAAAATAAATAAATTTATATTTAAGATACTTGATATATTTATATAACGTATAGGATTCTGAAAGTAGAAATATATTATAATTCGATAATATAATAACGTTTTTTTTTCTCTACCTTTTCTTGAGGCTTGAAAACTATCTTGATGCCCAAGTTGTTCAATACTTGCTGAAAGCTGAGAGTTGGAGAGAATGGCGGAATCTGAATTCATTCGATCTATAGCAGTGCTGAAAGCTGTTTGCAGCATCTCATCTCCCGATTCGAACATGGCGCCTGTGTTAATACGAGGAAAAACTGTTAGACATTACGTCAGTGAAATATGTCTCCTTTACGAATGTGTAGCAAAGTAAAACAGTATATTTAGGTTGGAGTGAATGCTTTAACATTGTCATTTTAAGATAGTGTTTGTAAATTCAAGTTAAATGATATTTTTTGGATAAACGCAGTGAATATTCGTACGCGTCTGGCTTGAACTTAAACACTGACGGTGTTTCACCTGTATAATAATATTCAAGTATTATAATTATATGTAGTTTATAAGATTATATATATATATATATCGTTGAACTGACGGCAGGCTGTCAGTCTAGGACTTCCATTCTTCACTATAGTGCCCGGCATGGCCAGGTGGATA
>NW_013670382.1:29288-32644 GCF_000517525.1 Limulus polyphemus
TATATATATATATATATATATGTATGTGTAATAAATAATAAAACAACTTGTTTAATACTTTCATTTTAAGCGAATAAAATTCATCAGCTGACCAGCAGATGTATACAAAGAAAACCAAACATACGGTAAACTTAGCTCCACCCCCAGTGGCTTGGCGGTAAGTCTGTGGGCTTATAACGCTAAAAATTGGGTTTCGATACTTCAAATATTCTCATTACAGTTATAGCAAGAATGGAGAAGATTAATATCGTTGGTTTAATAAGACAAACTTTCTATTATTGTGAGTTGGTGGTCATTTGTAGACATACTAATAACCTTAAAATAACTAGAGTTCAAATAAGTATTGAAGGCTCTCGTAACACGATGTTTAATACCGGTTCTGTTCCCAAGTTTTGACGGTAAGTATTCTAAGTATGGACAGACACAGAACGATGGACCCCACATTTCTTTATTGTTGTCGTTTGTTTAATGGCGGCTTATAATCGTTACATGGACTAGATGTTGAATTATTTACACCAGGTAAATTTAAAAGAACCCGTCAGAAAAAAGAACACAACACTACAACAACGTAATAAAAAACGGTTCTCATCAAATGCTTTATGTCTGGCTACCAGTTAACTCGTTCATATCTATGTTCCATAACACCACACATCTGACGTTCAGATTATAATTTAATATTTAAAATCACATTTTCAAATTCGCATTTCAATTTACAAAAATTAATTAAGCTAAAATATTGGATCTATATTCCTTCACTCACCGCTAATAACGTGAAATAATTTAGGTGTTTATATAACACGTGACATAGCGTTACAATCAATCGTCCATTATTACTCAGCGGACTTTGTTAGTTATTTAGTTGTTCATTTCTTCACCAATACGAGGATTTCAGTAGCGAATCAAGTAACAGATTAGGCTTCTACATTATCTTTTCTTCCCTGAAATTCATGTTTCGAGAAAGAAATTAACAACTACAACTTACAAAGATTTGTAGCATGCTATGGTAGTTACAAGACCTCAGTTGTGTTCTACTAAAATCAGCACCAGGAAGTTTTCTGTTCACTAGCATGTACATGTCTTTTTTTGGTCAAGTTACGAGAGCAGTAAGATTTTTGTTGACTGTCATATAGATATTTTTTAAAGTCAAGTGATACTAAATGGTACAGCTTTTAACATATCACTATTAAATAGAAACATACATATCGGTAAACAAACTTTCAGATATTCTAACGTACCACTACGAAATAAAAACATACATATCGGTACACAAACTTTCAGATATTCTAACGTATCAGTATGAAATAGAAACATACATATCGGTACACAAACTTTCAGAGATTCTAACGTATCAGTATGAAATAGAAACATAGATATCGGTACACAAACTTTCAGAGATTCTAACATATCACTATGAAATAGAAACATAGATATCGGTACACAAACTTTCAGAGATTCTAACGTATCAGTATGGTTTGTGTACCGATATGTATGTTTCTATTTCATAGTGATATGTTAGAATCTCTGAAAGTTTGTGTACCGATATGTATGTTTCTATTTATATGTTAGAATCTCTGAAAGAAATATTACAACATTTGAGTAAGAGACCTTTTTATACAACTTATGTATGAATATTTGAATCATTCATAACAACAGGAATTTAACACTTAAAATGATTATTAATTTTTTATGAATAAAGACCCAATATATTTACACTAATGATAAATATAGCATATCTATAGCTTCCTCTGGTTAACATAGAATCTCTGAAAGTTTGTGTTCCGATATCTATGTTTCTATTTCATAGTGATATGTTAGAATCTCTGAAAGTTTGTGTACCGATATGTATGTTTCTATTTCACGGTGTCATTTTTATTTATATTTGCAGCCACAACAGAAAATATATTAAGAAAGATTAGACTTCACAAGTTATCAGATTTGTTACCTCTTAACGATTCTTTATTTACCATCATCTGGTAATTATCATGTTAACCATGTAAGTCTTCCTTCATTTTAACTTAAACCATTGCTTCCTCTAGTGCGCTAGTTCGAAATTGTCTGTTCATTTACATCTGAAAAAGTAACACTTTCATAATGTTTTAGTCGTAAGCCTTTTTTTCTAGCTAATAGACATATTTATTAAACTTTAACGTTTCTTTTAGATTACATTAATAACAGTCCCTTCCCCTATGGCTAGGCATTAAATGTGAGGATTTATAACACTAATATCGGGGTTCGATACCTGCGGTGGGCAGAATATAGATAACCCATTGTGTAACTTTGCACTTAGCAACAACAAACAAACTTTAATATCAAATTTTACACTTTGTATAGATGTAGAGTCGTGTTATTATGTGCTGTGAAAATCAACCAGAATAAAATGTTTACCATTTATTGTTTTATACATGACGTGCGTGGCTCATTGTATAGATTATTCAGACATTTACCAAAGTAATTCTACTGAAGTTTTATTAGTTTTACTCATATTGAAGGTGCGATTTCACAGCTGTAAAATCCACTTCTCAGCCAAACTGGATAGCTTGTTTGATCCCTTCCAAACTAGTTAAGAATATTTATTTAAGGTACACTTGTAACAAAAGTTCCCTTAAAATAAGTAGTAATAACGTATATACGAGTCCTATAACTTCCTGAAGTCCATGAAAAAAAAAGAACATATATGTTTGTTTGCTTGTATATTTGATTTTGTAATTGGCAATATCTCTCTATCACTTTCTTTCTTTACTGCTTTATCGGCCTGGATTTAAGTTTTGACATTCACTCCTTTCTAGTACATAAAAATCTAAATGAAATGTGCTTCATCATTGCTCCAGAATACACAGCGTGTGTGAAAATCAGTTTCTTTAAGATTCTTACTGTTTTATCATTCATGTATATTCATCAGAAGTGGGAAAAATAACATCAGGTATCTGAAGTTTTATATATATGTGTGTGTGTTAAAAATGAACCATATTTTTAATATTATAATAAAAAAACGTGCAGTGTTATTATAAAGAAAATCCAGTATTTACATTGATTATATTTTACAAACTAAATGTCCTGGGGAAAAATTTCGGCGGAAGCACATTAAAAGTCATGTTATATCGGGATTGGTACAAAATACCAATATCATACCGCAAGGATCAGTGGTTACTTTCAGGGAAAGATGTTGACTGTAGTGGCTTCGTTTAGGGATAGAGTTGATTTGTTGACTGAGAATAACAGAAAGCATATACCTTCTGTGACAGTTTTTTAAAAACCTTGTATCATTTCTAAGGCCCGGCATGGCCAGGTGGTTAGGGAGCTCGACTCGCAATCTGCGGGTCGCGGTTTCGAATCCCCGCCCCACCAAACATGCTCGC
>NW_013670382.1:33557-38982 GCF_000517525.1 Limulus polyphemus
TGCTAAATTAGGGACGGCTAGCGCAGATAGCCCTCGTGTAGCTTTGCGCGAAATCCGTAACAAACAAACAAACACTATCTAAACTTTCTTGAATATAACTTATAAATTCAATGGGTCTTGGGTGAAGTGTTTTTTTTTGTCTTTGCTTAGAGTAAATAGTTTCAAGATATAAACATCTAAAAAATAGTGTTTTCTCTGTAATCACCCTGTATATTGTGCTAACTCTACGTCTACACATGTTATGTACACTCATCAATTATTTTGTAATATCTTACTGTATAGAAATATAAACAGGTTTATAAGGACTAACTGTGGAAATAGGTAATAGATGTTTAGCCAAAGATTATACTATATTCTGAAAAGGTTAGGTGTTTTGTGAACATTCAGTTAACGTATACTTTTTTTGAAAACAGAGCTCCTAATATTGTGAAATTCACTGTATTATCTAATAGTTGAAAAACATTACTCCGATATTAACAAACTTCGAGACTTATTCACTCAACTTGTTTCGAAAGTTACATGGTTAGATTGAATAGAAAATAAATACTAAGTTTATATTTACTTATCTGCCACACAGTCTGAATTAATTAGGCTGATTATATTATTAAACTTCAAATATTAAAGATTCAAAAAACTTTTAGATAAAGAAAATTTAGTGAACGTTCGGACCAACACAGTTCATTTTGAAAGATAAACACGAGTGATAAACATGATATAGATATCCATTGTATATAGAAAGAGATGGAAGGATATAGTCACATTGAAAGATGAAAATTGACAGATAAATTCATAATGTAAGAGAAAGAAGGAAGTAAAACTTACCAACTCTGATGAGTTCGGGTAGGCCTTGAGAAACTTTTATTTGGTACAAAAATCCCCAAAACATTAAAACATAATGTACTTCCATACTGTAGAGGTCTTAAACGCAACTGTCAAATTTATACAAAACGTTTAAAAGCAAGTCTTCCATACTTCAGAAACCTATATTTCAAATGCTGTCGTAGTTGTTCCTTGTTTGACTGTTGTTCATAATTTGAAACGTTGTTGAGCGCTTTCCTCGTGCCACCTGTGACAACAGGTTCAACTCAGTATACGTAAAACCTACGTCTTACTGTATACAACTGCCACGTTACGTATAAATGAAGAGACAGCCAAACAGACAGATAGATAAAACAGCTGCGTTGTGACTTTTGTAAGCACTAACCATTCAAACTGTGGCAACAAATGAAGCAACACAGAATGACGTGTTTGGATACGACCAGTGTTGTCAAACAAGCTTTGGATTGACAGAAGTAGGAAACAAACCTAACTAAAGTTTATCTTAAGAAAATCAACCTGATATCTCAAAGAAAGTATAAAATTGGTCTTGAAACTTGTTAGAAAGACCTAACTCTTTACGATATGCTAGCATATAAGCATTACGTTTAGGTGTGAGCATGACAATAGCTAAAGGAAAAACCGCATCCGTTGCTGTGGCAACGGCTCTTTGGACCAAAGTAAAGATCGGCTTCCTGCAGCTTGACTATGCCCAGACTTTATCGATCCCAGCAAGGGATCATCATCCAATAAGCCTTCTTGAGAGCTCTTGTAAATTCACAAATTACATCAATCAGATTCTGATAAATACAAACCCATTGACTTAAATAGTAGCGTTATTTTTTACTGGCCTTCTAATTGTGTCTTCAAAACCGACCATATAAAGCTATTCCCCCAAAAAATTATAAAAATTGAAATATTTCCTTTATAAAATTCAAGAACTTCCTTTCCTTGCTCGATATGTTGATCAAGTGCGTGCTTTGCCGTTTCAGTGACGCTGATCTGTTGCTACTATGGCTGACAATTTTAACTGTTATAATATAACTTGTCAAAAAACTGTTCTGAAACTACTATAAACCAAAGCAACTACTGCAAATACTAAAACATGCGTACCTTTACAATGTAAGATATATTGTCACAGACTCAGGCAGTTAAGAAGTAAACTCTAGAGAAAGTAATTCCTGTTATTTTTTATCGTTCTATTGACAAATGTAATTTTAAAGCAGAGAATCAGCTTTATAATGAAACACCATAAAATTCATAAAGTTAAAAAGGACATGCAGAAAATGATTTTATACTTTGACAAAAGTATTTGGTCAGGCAACATATTTCGTACTAAACCCAGTCGTTTATAATTATTAACAATTATCAGGATTAAAAAACAATACTTGACGATAATTATAAAATGAATAAGTACAAAATATCAAGTGTTAAAAAAATAAATTGGAAAATGTTGATAAAAAAAGCAATAAAAATGGTTCAAACAAAATGGCAGTGATACAAATAAACAAAATAGGAGAAACTAAGAGAACAATAGCACAAAGATTGGATTTACCGAAAAGCACTTGTGCGCTACTGTTAATAAACACAGGATAACTGGAACTACCGCGACTAGCTGCAGGTGTGGGAGGTCAACAAGATTTCTGCAAAATCTGGAAAAAAAAATTGTTCGAGCGACTCGGCGATGTTCTCTGATCACTGCAAAATATTTGACACAATAATTGAAGGAATTGGTTCAGGAAATTCACAATCGAATAATTCAAGAATACTTTAACAAGATGAATGTCCTTGGGCGAAAACAAAGATGTAAACCTTTGTTAAAAACAATACAGAAAAGAAAACAATTGGAGTTTTCCATTGAATACTTGAAGAAGCTTTCCATTAAATAATTGAATTATTCAACCAAATTTTATGGCCAAACGAATTCAAAATAGAGCATTTTTTAAAAAGAAAACGACAATATGTTTGGAGGAAGAATGGTTTAAAGAAAGTTCATTATATTCTGTGTTAAGCATTGCTGAGTTATATGATGGTAAGAGCTTGTTTCTATTCCTCAGGCACTGACGACCTTGGTTTGTTTGTAATTAAGCACAAAACTACACAATGGGTTATCTGTGCTCTACCCACCACGGGTATCGAAACCCGGTTCTAGCGTTGGAAATCCGCAGACATACAGCTGTGCCACTGGGGGGCGCGACCTTGGTATTGTAGAAGGATCGATAAGTGTTGTGAAGTATCTAGAAATTTTTTACTCTCATTTGTTATTCAGTGCTAGAAAGCTTGTATTGAAGTAGGTAATGACTCTAAGCATTCTGTGAAGACTATAACTTGAATCCCATTAAGCTATTGTGAATTAACTTGAAGGCTGCTGTATCAAAACGGAAACCAAAGTTGATTATAGAACCCAAAGCTGAAGTGTGGGTAAATATATATCCGGAAAGATGCCAGGAACTGGTTTCAAATACAAAAATGACAATAAATTATTAAGAAAGCAATGGGTGGGCACACAAAATACGAACGTAAGGGTGCCCAAATATTTTTGACAGAGTATGTTTTGTGTGTTATTTTATGTATATTATGTAAAAATTCGTTGATTATAAAGCGGAATCTCCTATACATGTTTTTCAGTATATTCCTTTGCTTGTGGAATTTCGCGCATAACTTCTCTAGGGCTATCTGCGATAATCGCATAACTTCTCTAGAGCTATCTGCGATAATCGCATAACTTCTCTAGGGCTATCTGCGATAATCGCATAACTTCTCTAGGGCTATCTGCGATAATCGCGTAACTTCTCTAGGGCTATCTGCGATAATCGTCTCCAATTTTGAAGTGATAGGCTAGAGGGAAGACAACTAGTCAACACCACCAACCGTAAACACTTGAGCTACTCTTTTACTACAGTATAGTGGGATCGACCATTACATTATAACGCTCTCATGGCAGAAATGGCGAGCAAGGTCGGAGATGGGATTCGAACTCGCAACCCTCAGATTACAAGTCGAGTGCCCTAATCACCAGACCGTATGAGGTATTTTCAATATATCAATTAAAAAAGATGGAAAACACTTTCTTTGTGCGTGTTTTTTTTTTAACTGCTCAAATACTTTACTTAAATATTTACCTACCGTTTTCATGTTTGTAGTTTGGATTAAACCCTTAGCTACCGTTTTCATGTTTGTAGTTTGGATTACACCTTTAGCTACCGTTTTCATGTTTGTAATTAGGATTACACCTTTAGCTACCGTTTTCATGTTTATAGTTTGGATTAAACCCTTAGCTACCGTTTTCGTGTTTGTAGTTAGGATTATACCCTTAGCTACCGTTTTCATGTTTGTAGTTTGGATTATACCCTTAGCTACCGTTTTCATGTTTGTAGTTTGGATTACACCTTTAGCTACCGTTTTCATGTTTGTAGTTTGGATTAAACCCTTAGCTACCGTTTTCGTGTTTGTAGTTTGGATTATACCCTTAGCTACCGTTTTCATGTTTGTAGTTTGGATTATACCCTTAGCTACCGTTTTCATGTTTGTAGTTTGGATTACACCCTTAGCTACCGTTTTCATGTTTGTAGTTTTGATTATACCTTTAGCTACCGTTTTCATGTTTGTAGTTTTGATTATACCTTTAGCTACCGTTTTCGTGTTTGTAGTTTGGATTATACCCTTAGCTACCGTTTTCAGGTTTGTACTTCCCTTAGAAATGGGTTAGTCATATTTTCCCAACAACCTGGAGTTTACAACTTGAGAAAATCAATATCTAGCTGAAGAAAGCCAGATAATTCCTACGCAGTATCCTGTTGAGATGAACGTGCAGAATGTACGACATGTTCAACTTGAATCAATGGGGGTTAAAGATTTTGTTTGGTATCTCTTCATAAAAACTTTATTTACATAAATACCACTAGTACATAATATTTATTTCGGTGTCATTAGAAATATTTTTAAAGCACTGATTCTACTGAAACGAAAGAAGTTGTTATCTTTGACAAAAAATAAATTTTATTTTGAAAATCTTCAAGTTCTGTAAAAAGAAAAGAAAAAGGTTTATTAAATGCAAAATGTCGAAATTTCCGAAATACTTGTTTTAATAAATTTTGGCCCGGCCATGGCCAGGTGGTTAGGGCGCTCGACTCGCAATCTGAGAGACGCGGGTTCGAATCCCCGTCCCACCAAACACGCTCGCCCTTTCAGCCGTTATAATGTGACGGTCAATCGTTGGATTGGTACAAAAGTATCCCAGAGGGTGGCGATGACTAGCTGTCTTCCCTCTAGTGTTGTGGTGTTGTGACTACACTGCTAAATTAGGGACGGCTAGAGCAGATAGTTCTCGTGTAGCATTGCGCGAAATTCAGAAAATAAACTATTCAGCATTTAGTGTTACGGTTATAGAGTAGATTAGCCCTACACTGTTTTTAGGAGAAGGTTAAAAGGCAAATTAGCTTTATCTATGTACTCAAAGTTGTATATTTTCAAAAAATATCTCTTATTACACTATTATTACAAAGATAAAAATTTTGAGATACGCAAAATTTAATAGTTTGCTTGTTTTTGAATTTCGCGCAAAGCTACACGAGGGCTATCTGCGCTAGCCGTCCCTAATTTAGCAGTG